>NC_048893.1:155545749-155563975 GCF_011077185.1 Oxyura jamaicensis
TAAAATAAAATAAAATAAAATAAAATAAAATAAAATAAAATAAAATATTCTACAGTAAGAATTAACCATCCAAGTATGGTCACTTGCTAATCTGTGTTGTCTGGACTTGAGACTGATGACTTATCTCTTTTCCTCTCTTGTTTCACATTACAGCCATATTCAAATAAAGTAATTTATATCTTTTTGTTTGTTTGTTTTCCTACTCCTGTTTACCCCAACAGTTAAGGAACTCTTCTACAAGCATTCTTTTTCTCTCATATAGTCAGGCTTTAGAGCACAGTAAATATAGTATTTATGATACACTTGTAATTTGGAACTATGATTCTGCCCCTTGTGACTTCCTGAACGGTCATCAAATTACTAAAATCACGAGTTGCCCAAAGAAGTTGTGGATGTCCCATTCCTTGAAGTGTGTAAGGCCAGGCTGGATGGAGCTTTGAGCAACTTGGTCTAGTGGGAGGTGTCTCTGCCCATGGCAGGGAGGTTGGAATTAGATGACCTTTAAGGCCCCTTCCAATCCAAACCATTCTGTGATTCTAAGTCAGTATCAAAGGGAATAGACAAGCAAAAGTTGGCAACAAAACGCTCTGCTTTATAATCCAACAGTTCTGTTTTATAATCTGATCTGTGAAAATTATCCTGCATTTAGCATCATTCAATCTGAATATACAGCATTGCGAAGACCCCAAGAAGAGACACAACAATCTTCAAAGAAGCATAAATTACTGAAAATGTATAATCTAAAATTACCAGATGAATGAATAAAATATATTACAGTTGTAAATATGCAGTTAACACTGCTTGATTTGCAGCTGTCTTGATAATTTCCAAATAAGCATATGAAGATTCTCTAACATATTACCATATCAATAGGAATAAAATGATATGTTCATTCTTTATGTAAAATTGTGTTTGTTACATGCCAACCCAACTTCACATTCATTATGCTTAACTTTAGTTCTTAAGTTTTGTGGGTATTTTCAAGTTCACATTTTTAATGGACTCTTTAATGATAAAGCTGGAGTAAGCATTATTGTTAAAGCAAATATTATTGCCTACAGATAGACAGACAGATAAGGAGATAGATCAAATGACTAAGATCAAAAGACAGTTAAGTGATGCTAGAGTTCCCTGAAATTTCTGGAGTCAGTCTAGTTAATGCTTTGTCTTAGCAATAAGGTACAAAGTTAGTATCAATGAAGCATTGAAATAGAAGTTAGGAGACAGAATACAGCAATGCTTTATAATTTTGTTTTGTTTGGTTTTGTTTTGCTTTCAAGATCCCTTCAGTAAATTGCTGAAGAAATTGACAAGGACAATAACAGCAAATGTTGGTTAGTACCAGGAAGAAAGAAAACTGTTAGAACATGAACATTGGAAGCGAAGAAATGATGGAAAACTTGGCTAAGACAAAGCCATTGAGAAAGATGACAAATGAAGTTAATTGCAGTAATGAAGTTAAAATGCAGTAATGAAGTTAACTGCAGTAATTGCAGTTAAAAAAAAAAAAAAAAAAAAGTTCAAGGATTCTAATAATCAGTCTAGATTTTGAATCATATTCCTAAAGTCACTGAAACACATACTGGAATTTATTAACATCCAGGCAAAACCTGTAACTTAGAGATGAATGTGATATCTTAACATGTAGAAAGCATGTACTAGCATTCTGACACCAAAATAGATGTGGCCATGCATTTAATTCCAGTTTGCAAGTCTATTTTTTGCAGATAACTTGTTGGTTTGAAAACTCTGCATACTTTGGAAAATGAGTCAGTACAAATTTAAGTACCTTAACTATTGAAATAATCTTTTTTTTTTTTTTTTTTTTTTTTTTTCTGTTCTTTAGTCATGTAACTGCACCTGAAAAATTAAATGATGAAGTGAAAATGTGAAATTCTAAAGTTACTATTAAACATCCAGTTGTCCATGGAATCAAAATAATATCTGTTAGAGAAAAAAAAAGGCAAATAAGAAATAAGATAAGAGTAAAAAATATTTATATTTATACATATATGCAAATATAATCTTGAATATTAACATGCAAGCTTTTATGCTTAAAATTTGCAAAGATATTTACAAACCTATAATTATTTCATTGAATATAATAAGCAATAATGTGGTAAGAAAAATGTCTTAGATCAAGGCTGTTTCCTTATGAAAAATGGCATACGCAGTCCAAGTCTTCTCTGAATTTGCTTGATATGAAAGTGAAAGCTAGGCAACAAAACTAAATTAGTGATGACACTGTACAATAGCAAAAGAATGCAAGAATCTAATAATGTCTGTACCAGGAGACAGGAATTATAGGGAAAAAAAAAAAAAAAAAAAATGAAAAGGAATGCAAGTAATAATACTCCATGCCAGTAATTTCACTGACTCCCCCTACAGAGACTTGCAGAATAAGAAATTCTGTGATAAGAAACAATGAGTTGCTGGTCACATGTTCATGTCACTTTGATCTTATAGATCTCTAACTTATCACCCCATAATTATCAAATCTTGAATGTTTATATAACTACACCAATATGCCTGAATATCCCAACTATTTGAAATTAAAATCTAAAATGTTCAGTGATTTCAAGTAGTAAAACAATTTCAACTTTAAATTTATAAATATCTCCAAACTTTTTTTGAATGCACTAGTTTTCCTGTTCCCAGCAGTAGAACAAAGGAAAAATTGCTCTCAAATTTCCTCAGATTTTTAAGAATATTTACTGGGTTTATATGGTTTACATGGCAAGGTTTCAACAGCAAAGGGTGAGGTGGAGGTACAGAGGTGGCATATGTGAGATGAGATCAGGAATTGTCCCTCATATCTGACAGAGCCAGTTCTAGCTGGTGGTGGTACCTCTATGTAGTTAAGAAAGGGCTAAAAGCACTGTGTGGGTCCTATGAGAAAGAGGAGTAAGAAAAGTGTGAGAGAATCAACTCTGCAGACACTAAAGTCAGTGAAGAAAGTGGGGGAGGAAGTGGTCCAGAACAGAGCAACAGGTCTTATCGCTATAGTACTAAACATCTTTTGATTCAGCATCACAAATATAGAAAATAGCCACTGTTAAAGCTGTAGAAAAAACTGCCCAAACCACATTGAAACACTGCACTGAAACATCAGAAATGACAGCCTAGTCAATGGAAACTGTTCTGTTACAGTATACATAAGCCTTCTCAGGAATGACAAGTTGATATAAATATTAAGTTGAGTCTGACAACGAAACATACCATAACTTTTTAATCTGGCCTAAGAATGAAAATGGGAGCCCGAGTATGTATGTGAGATACATTTCTCCCAGTAATCCTGGAGAAATATTGTTACTGAACTGTCAGGTTCCATATCAACTGTTTAACGACTACTATGTAACAGTAGTGGCCAGAAATTAAAGTTAGCTAGTAAAGAGAAAAGTTTATTTATTCTCTTTTATCTTTTTTTTAAAAAACTATAGCCTAAATTATAAATGAAACTAGCTTCATCTTTTCTTCAAAGTTATATCATACTGTATCAGCAATTTGTATTGCCACAAATCTTAAAGTCAAAGTACTGAAATATATTGCAATAATCTATGAATAATTATACTGTACCACACTAAATACCTTCAAGTGTTAGCAGAAAATCATTAAAGTATTTCTATTTGTTGATAAATATAACTTATTAGAAGTAACTATTTTGGGACACATTGTCATGTACAATAAGGCTTCTTTATATAGGATCACTGTATTAACAAAGATGAAAAAAAAAGTGAGTCATATGAATTCCAAAAATATAGAGAAAGGAAATTAAAAAAAAAAAAAAGAAAAAGAAAAAAAAAAAAAACAGTCTGAACGTTTTTGTGTTAGGATGTGTGTTGTGGGTTCAGTGTATCATATTAACATAAAGATATTAACTTATCCATAAGGCCTTATAAAATTATTTTAGGCATCCTTGGCTTCTAATATAATTTATTTTTTAATGCTGTTTGTTGGAACTTCCTCATTTCAGTTCTCCGCATATCTACAACTCACAGGTAGTACCACATCCAAACCATATCACAAAATCCAAACCATCCTTTGCAAGCTGTACCACGAACATTCATGGTCTAAGATATTTGCAGCTGTAATCATATGTGCTTGACCTGTGCTTGACAGAGGAGTGACCAAACTCTGAAAATAAATTATAAGAGCAAATTTTATATTAGAATGCACCACAGTCTTAAAAATGACAATTTCCTATCTCCTTTGCAAAATTTCATAGACCTACACAGTGCTCAGTCTCTGACGGGTGTAAAAAGGCACTGAAGGTATTCTTTCTTCAAGCAGCTTAATATTTAAGAGCAAATACCAGCTAATAAGCAACAAAATGCTGTCAAATCCATTTACCTAAGCAGATGCCAGGCTTTTACCAAGCAGAAAAATCTAGATTATGAGAGGCCAGTTCTCTGATCATCTTTGTAGCCCTTCTCTGGACTCGGTCTAACAGATCAAGATCCTTCTTGTGCTGGAGGCACCAAATATGGGCCTCACAAGGGCAAAGCAGAAGGGGACAACGACCTCCTTCGACCTGATGGTCATGCCTCTTTGATGCAGTCCAGGATGCAGTTGGCCTTCTGGGCTGCAAGCATGCACTGCTGGCTCATGTCAAGCTTTTCATCCACCAGAACCCCCAAGTCCTTGTCTACAGGGCTACTCTCAATGAGTTCTTCCCCCAGACTATACTTCTGTCTGGGTTTGCCCCAGTCCAGGTGCAGCACCTTGCACTTGGACTTTTTGAACATTGCTTCTTCTACTTCTCCAGGTCCCTTTGAATGGCATCTCTTCCTTTTTTTGTTATCAACTGTACCACTCTGCTTGGTGTCATCTGCAAATTTGCTGAGGGTGCCCTTGATTCCATTAGCTATGTCACTGATGAAGATATTGAAAAGCAGATATTGACCTCTGAGGGACACCACTCATCACCAGCCTTCACCTGGACATAGAAATCTTGACCACCACTCTCGGTGTATGGCCATGGAGCCAATTCCTTATCCACTGGATGGTCCACCAGTCAAATCCATATTTCTCCAACTTAGAGATTAGGATGTTGTATGGGACCCTGTCAAAGGCCTTGCAGAAGTCCAGTTAGATGACGTTGATTGGTCTTCCCTTGTCAACTGACACAATTACTCCATTACAGAATGCCACCAGATTGGTCAGACATGATTTTCCCTTGTTGAAGCCATTCTGTTCGTCCTGGATCACCTCTTTGTCCTGCATGTACCTTAACATTGCCTCCAGGAGGATTTGTTCCATGATCTTGCCAGGCACAGAGGTGAGGCTCACTGGTATGTAGTTCCCCAGGTCTTCCTTTCTACACTTTTTTAAAATGGGAGTGATGTTTCAATTTTTCCAGTCACCAGGGACTTTCGCCTGACTGCCATGATTTTTCAAATATGATGGAGAGTGGCTTGGCGACTACATCAGACACTTCCTTCAGGACCCTGTGATGCATACCATCAGGGCCCATAGAACTGTAGTTGTTTTGTCATGAGGTCCTGAACTCACTCTTCTCTTACAGTGTGAGGGGCTCTGCTCCCCCCAGCCCCCACCTATAGGTATGGGAACTTGAGAGATATGGGAAGCCTGATCACTAGTGAAGACCAAGACAAATAAGTTGTTAAATACCTCTGCCTTCTCCACATTTGTTGTTACCAGTTCTCCTTCTTCATTTGTCAGAGATGTTTGTCAGTAGGATGACCCTGAATCGAAGTTCTGGGAATGCCTAAGGCTAATGCTTTTTCCATAGCTCAGTTCTCCTTTTCTGAAGTTCTGTTTGCCTGGCTTTATATTTATTTTCCTTTAACCTAGTTTTCTTCCTCTTCCACAAACCTCACCCTCTAATCTTTTCTCCAGGGCCCCGCATTTCATTTTGCAGCTGGTGAACTATCCCGATCCATTTCGTGTTTGTAATTAACAAGGCTATGCATTAATTATGTCCATGTATGGAGGTGGAGGTAACTGAGAACATTACAAGCACCATTGCCTGGTGCATCATTACACTCTGTGTTTCTTTATTCACTCCCGTGTTGTAGATAGATAGGGATTTAAGAATTGCTGGGACTCCACTAATCAGTGGTTTTAACATAATAAAATTTACTGTAGCGTACTGTAGAATATCATAAGGTTCTTGTTTGTACATGTCTTGTATGTAAGTGGCTTTTTGGAAGACTGTAAAGAACTCACCTATAAATTAAATGGGAACTACAGAGGGTTCACCTCACACCAGTGTGTCTATTCCCCCAGTCCTATAAGCTCAGCTGGTGATAAAATGGGGTTTATCTGCTGGTCTGGGTCCTTGCAGTGGTTTTACATGGCAAGGTTTTGATAGTGGGGGGCCATAGGGGTAGGGAAGAATTCAGAAGCTGCTTCATGTTAGATAAGGGCCTTGTCACTGGCCAGAACCAGGCCTATATGTGATGTTGTTTGCACCTCTGTGAGAGCATATTTAAGAAAGGGGGAAAAAAATGAAAAAAAAAAATAAATGCTGGGAAACAGCAGCTGGGAGAGAAAAAGGAGTGAGAAACAGCCTTGCATACACCAACATCAGTGAAGAAGGAGGGGGAGAGGTGCTCCAGACACCAGAGCTGAAGTTCCCCTGCAGCCTGTGGTGAGGACCATGGTGAAGCAGGCTGTTCCCCTGTAGCCCATGGAGTACCACAGTGAAGCAGGTTTCCATGCTGCAGACCATCAAGACCACCGTGGAGCAGGTAGACCTGCACTGAAGGAGGTTGTGGCCTACGGAGGACCCACGCCGGAGCAGATTCCAGGCCAGACCTATGGCCCGTGGAGAGAAGCCCACGCAGGAGCAGGTGACTTGGCAGGAGCTGCTGCCCATGGGGGACCCAGGTTGGAGCAGTGTGCTCCTGATGGATGGACCCCATGGTACAGACCCATATCTGGAACAGTTCATGAAGAGCTGCTTCCTGTGGGAAGCCCATGCACGATCAGATCAGGAAGGGGAATAGAGTGACCAAGAAGGAGAAGCAGATACCAAGTACTATAACCTGACCATAAGCCGCATTCCACTGTTCCCCTGCTTCACTCAGGGGGAGGAGGTGAAAGAGGGTGGACGGTGGGAAGGTGGTTTTGGTTGCTTTCTTTCTTTCTTTTTTCTTTCTTTTTTTTTTTTTTTTTTTTTTTTTTTTCACTTCTCTAGCCTGTTAGTAATAGGCAATAAATTCTACTTTCTCCCTACTCTGAGTCTGTTTTGCCCATTATGATAATTGTGAGCAATCTCCCTGTTCTTATCTCAGCCCTTGAGACCTTTGCATCACACTTTCTCCCCCTTTCCCTTTGAGGAGGGGGAGTGAGAGAGCAACAGTGGTGGAGCTCAGCTGCCCATCCAAGTATAACCACCACAGTCCTTGATTTAAGAAAACTCCTGGACCCCCAATAGCCCTTTTTCCTTCATCCTTATACAACATTATTCAGTCTCTGACACTTAAGCATACACACCTGTACTGGGTCAGGCTGGGATGGAGTTAACTTTCCCTGCAATGGCCCATGTAGTGCTGTGCTCTGCACTTGTAGCTAAAACAGCATTGATATCACACCAATGTTTTGTCTATTGCTGATCAATACTGGCACAGCCTCAAGACTCTCTCCAGACTCCCCAGGGACACTAGGCTGAGGTTGGGCAAGAAGAGCACAGAGGGCATCACCAGGGCAAGTGACCTAAATTGACTGTTATGTATAATATGATGTCACACACAGCAATAAAAGGGAGTGGGGGGAGGGGAGTGGAAGAGGGCACTTGTTATGAAGATGTCTGTCCTCCCAAACTGCTACACTTATTGAGGCCCTGTTTCACAGGATATATCCCAACATCACTCATTGATGGGAAGTAGGGAATATATTTGTTTCTCTCTCTGTTTTCATGCAGCCTTTGGTTGTTTTTGTTTTGCTTTGTTTTGTCTTGTTTTCCCTCTTTCTTTTCCCTTTAATTAAATTTTCCTTATCCCAACCTGTAAGCCTTTCTTTTTTTCTTTCCATCATACTTTCTTCTCCCCCTCTTCTTCTGAGGAGAGAGAGTGAGAGAGGTTGTGGTGGAATTTAGCTGCAGTAGGGTAAAACCACCAGAGTCCTTTTTGGTGCCCTATGTGGTGCCAAAGCCAGCAAGGAAAGCTGCTCTTGTTGACCTCATACACCAACAGTGGATGACTTGTTGGGATATATGAAGGTCAAAGGTAACCTTTGCTGAAGTGACCATGAGGTGCTGGTGTTTAGGATGCTGATGGAAGGTAGGATGGCAAAAAGCAAGCTCGCAGCCCTAGATTTCAGGAGATCTGTCTCTGGCATCTTCAAAGATCATCTTGGAAAAGTCCCATAAAATAAAGTCCTGAAGGACAGAGGGGTATGAGATGCTAGTTAATGCTCAGGGGTCACCTTCCACCAGCTCAAGAGAGGTCCATCCCAATGAATAGGGTGTCAGTCAAAATGCCAGGAAGTCTACATGAATGAATAAGGAGCTCCTGGCTAAACTCTCTCTCTCTCACACACACACACACACACAGCATAAAAAAGAGTATGAGGGCGAGTAACCTGAGAGGAGTCCAGAGATGTTTTTCAAGCAGCCAGGGATGAGGTTAGGAAAGACAAAGCCAAACTAGAATTGAATCTGGCCAGGGATGTCAGAGACGATAAGAAGGGCTTTTGTAAATGCATATGTAACAAAAATAAGACCACAGAAAATGTAAGACTGAATGAGATACTGAATACCACCTTTGCCTCAGTCTTTACTAGCAAGATCAGCCTTTAGAAATCCCAAGTCCCAGAGAGCAGGGGGAAAGGCTGGAGCAAGGAAGAGGAACCCAGTCTAGGAAATATTTAAGCAAACCAGACATACATGAGGACTTGGGCCCTAATGGGATGCACTCATGAGTGCTAAGGGAGATGACAGATGTCATTCTCAATAAACCTTGAGGAAGGCCAAAGTCACTATTATCTTCAAAAAGGGCAAGAAGGAATAGCCAAGGAACTACAAGCTGGTCAGCCTCACTGCAATCCCTGGAGCAACTAACCCTGAAAACCATTTTCAGGCATATGAAGGAGAAGGAAATCATCAGAGTAGTCAGCATATATTTAGGTTCAGAGTTATTAGTTTTCTCTAATGACATGAAAGTCAATAACAAATGGGAGGTAAGCACAGTGAAAAAGCTCAAAGAAGCTGCATGTTGAGCCAGCTCAGATCCAAAAGGAGTATGACTGTGATGGCATTGTTTCATTAGCTTCATTGTTTACAAGTTCAGAAATAGATCTTTAATTCAACTATAAAGCTGAGTAGTACCATGTGATATGAGTGTCAGAAACAGTAATAAGCAATTAATAAGTAATAAGTACAATGAAAATGCTCTGTTCATTTTAGTAAAGTGCAACCATTAGGGTTTAAGAAAAATATAAGACAGACATCTAAGAAATAGAATAGGTTATAAAATTCTATTTTTTTTACAAGAGGTAGATCATATTGGACTAATGTGGTATGTGTTGATAATAAAAGACTTATTTCTAGTTACAGGAAATGTGGTAGATCACTTCATTCTCCAAGACTAAAATATTTTCTATAATGCCAGACAGGATAGGAAAAAATAAGAATTAATTGACAGCTTCCACAGTGATTGACGACTATCTCATAGGAAGTTAAAAGCAGGTAATACTGAAAGGAGTAATATGAGGCTGAAGTGAAAAAAAAAAAACAGTAAACTAGACATTTCTGTGAAATACATTGACATTTCTGTGAAATATATTGACAAAGTTCATTGGTACTGTGATGGTTTCGCTCGGGTGGGTGACCGAGCTCCACCACAACCGCTCTCTCACTCCCCCTCCTCAAAGAGGAACAGGGAGAAAATACGATGAAAGGGGCTCAAGGGTTGAGATAAGGACGAGGAGATCGCGCAGTAATTATTGTGATGGGCAAAACAGACTCAGCATAGGGAGATAGTAAGATTTATTGCCTATTACTAACGAGCTAGAGAAGTGAGAAACAAAGGAAAGAAACCAAAAGCACCTTCCCCCCCCATCCACCCTCTTCCACCTCCTCCCCCCGAGCGGCGCAGGGGAACGGGGAAATGGGGGCTATGGTCAGTCTATAGAAATTCTTCTCTGCCGCTCCTTCTTGATCACTCTCGTCCCCTGTGCTGTGGGGTCCCACCCACGGGATGCAGTCCTTGCTGAACTGATCCAGCGTGGGCTTCCCACAGGCAGCAGCTCTTCAAGAACTGCTCCAGATATGGGTCCGTACCACGGGGTCCATCCCTCGGGAGCAAACTGCTCCAACCTGGGTCCCCCACGGGCAGCAGCTCCTGCCAGGTCACCTGCTCCTGCGTGGTCTCCTCTCCACGGGCTGCAGGTCCGGCCCGGAATCTGCTCCAGCAGGGGTCTTCCACAGGCCGCAGTCTCCGTCGGTGCAGGTCCACCTGCTCCACCGTGGTCTCCTCCACGGGCTGCAGCGTGGAACCCTGCTCCATCGTGGCACTCCATGGGCTGCAGGGCGACATCCTGCTTCACCATGGTCCTCACCACAGGCCGCAGGGGACTTCTGCTCCGGTGCCTGGAGCACCTCTCCCCCTCCTTCTTCACTGACCTTGGCACCTGCAAGGCTGTTCCTCACTCCTCTCACTCTCCCAGCTGCTGTGTGGCGCAGCGTTTTTTTCCCCTGTCTTAAATCTGCTCTCACAGAGGCACAAACAACATCACTTATTGGCTCAGTTCTGGTCAGCAGTGGGGCCCTTACCAAACATGGGGCAGCTTCTAGATCCTTCTCACAGAAGCCACCCCTATGGCCCCCTGCTACCAAAACCTTGTCACATAAACCCACTACAACCCACATACAACACATTGGGTATGTACTAATGAATTTTGCTTTTGAGACAGACTGGAAAGTCATCCATAGTTCTCAGTGCCGAAGACTGAGATATCACATACAAAGAACTTTGTAAACCTGAACAACGGACTGATAGAAATAAAAATAAATAAATAAATAAATAAATAAATAAATAAACAAACAGAACTGGGACTTTCTTATTTGGAATTTATTAGAATGGAAAATTGTCTTTCAGTACGTTATCACAGTGTGACAAAGATGTCAGTTCAGGCAAGAGGAAATCATTGGATTTTTCCAACAAGGTAGTTTAAACAGATAGTTGGGCTTATTGCTGCTTCTGGTCAAAATAATGCTGGAGCTTTCCATAGAATACATTATATAGTTATAATGTAATAAACGATTAAGTCCCAAATAGGATTTTTGTGATTTATTAAGCAAATAGAGGCAAGCAAACAGCGCTGGGTGCACCGGGAGTCTCTGCTGTACCAGGACGCACACCTGTTACATCAGGTGGCTGATTTTTATGCTCCTAGACTAATACATATTCATCACTATTCCTAGAAAAGGCAGGGTTATTATAATTACTTCCCAGAATCCAAACCCTCTCTGGACGCATGCGTAGCAGTCTCTGGTGGTCTTTCTGGGGGTCTCTTGTGCTGAAGGCTCGTAGTCTTCCTCCCACACTTTGTCCTTCGGTCATCCTTCAACTCCTCCTTTCTCCTTATTTGGTGGATCTCTTTGCTGGTTATCAGAGGCTTGTGCAGCGTCCCATGCAAAAGTCTGCAGTTTCCTAAAAGAAACTCCTTGGTCCTCTTATCTCCCAGACTAGAGTCTCAATGTTCGCCCTTCAAGCCCTCTATTTACACAAATTGCTGGACCGTTCCTTTGCATGATACAAGAACTATGTACACTAATCACTCTGTTTTTCTTAAATAGGTTATATTTCATCATGCGGCCCTAGCATTGTTCCATACTGACACAAATCAAATGAACACATTTCACAGTAATAATTTATAAGAAGGATCAATTCAAACTTTGTACTAAGAAAGTTTAATAGAATGAAATGGAATTTTATAAGTAGAAACTAAATTAATTTTACTTTCTCAGTACAGAAAAAAAAAAAAATACAACAAATGCTAAGAGGGAATGTGATTGCTGTCTATAACTATATAAAAATACTGTTTAAAATGAAAGTATGAGCATAAAAAAATTATGCGGGGGAAAAAAAAAAAAAAAAAAAAAAAAAGTTAGGCATTATCAGAAGGCTTTTTTCCCACCAGAGAAGTTCTGGAGCAGTCTTCTCACAGGACTTTTGAGACCTAAAGATAAGCTGTTTTCAAATTTAGATATGTAAGATAATTTAAATTTAAAACAAACAAACAAACAAAAGGTTTTCTGTAACACTAGAAGATGAGGATCAATAGCTTTAGGAAATCTCATTGACAATTTTGTCTTGAATAAAAACATGACACATGGATTGAGTTTGTTACAACCACATTAGATGGGGCTGTGTGACAGTTCTCCAGAGCTTGAAAAAAAAAAAAAAAAAAAAGAAGTAGTAAAATCACGTCTATGCTTTACAGAAACATATAGATAGATATTATAAATTTGATAATTTGATGCAATATATATCTTGTTATTCTGAAGCATTTTAATCCAAATTCCATAAACATGACACAAACCTTTCATGTCTACTATTCTATGATAGGATAGGTATAGCTTGTAGCAAAATGTGGAACACAGTCAAAATCAAAAACAAAATTGAGTACCTGAACAGATACATTCAGTGTCATATTAGATGTCTTTGGTACCCAACAAATCCCATTAGGCCTGATATATATGACTTCATGTATAGAGAAGATAGTCACCTCTGGAATGACAGCTGCAAGACAGATAGGAAGAAGAAAATCATCTAATATAGCACAACACATCTATATCCATGTTCTTAAATCATTTCCCAGATAATATTGTCTTTTAGGTTATTTCTTTAAAAAAAGAAATGTAATACTACAAAGATTTTTATTTACTTTACTAGAAACTTGTCCTCACATCCTTACATAAAGTACTGCTATCCACTATAAAAGGAAAAAAAAAAAAAAAGAGCAACAAGAAAGCAAAACAAACAAAAAACAGCATTTTCTTCACAAATGAAAAATTCCCAAAATAATGACTAGAAAGAATATTACTTGCAATATATCATACCACATTTTATATGTAACAATATAATGAAATTAAATAAACACTGCTATTAAAATGAAATACTGCTATTGACATCGACATGGATTTGTAACATATTTTGTGATTGTATGAAATAGTAATGTACATGCACGTAATATGAAGAAATAATGTATTATGTTAAACTGCTATGATAGGCCTCATCTCCTCTTATTTTAAATGGCTAATCTAAATTTTTTCATCTTATTTTGGTAGTTAGTTTTTTTCTAGTCAGTGAAAAGAAACATATTTTTTGAACCACACTCACCTATTGTCCTGACTTGTGCCCTCGTAAAACAATTTTCTCTCCATAGAGGTAGTTCAGAGAATTAGCTCAGTTCATACTATTTGGATTGTAGACTTCAGCATTTAGTCAAAGATTACACCTCTACCAGTCTACTAAAGCCTACACTTGATAATTATATTTCTTCTGTTCTGTTAATTTGGCATTTGTATCCAAATTGTATTTGTCCTAATTACATTCAATGACCATTATTTTTTAAAGTCAATGACACTGAACAGGTATGACTGAAGTTTTATTTTTTAAATCCCCCTACATGAACCTCTTGTCATGAATTTCCAATGGACTGTCTCTTTCAATTGGATTAAATCTTAGGAATGGCAGGTAATGAAAATCTCCTTTGAAATACACAAATATTTAAATTGACTGTCCACAGTTCACTAGTATCAGCAGGGTCTCCCAGTTTCATTTTTGTTGAACTAATTCATGTCACTTCAAATTTTATTACATCTTGATCCTTCATTCTATAATTAATTACTTGAGCAATGCGGGTATGTCCTGGACACTCAAAGATTAAAACCTGCTTTTCTACATCTCAGTTCAAACTCAGTGGCAACAAGATGTGCTGAAGCCAATTCTTCTATCTAGATGCTGAGAATTTAGTTCTGAAATTTTGGTTTGAGATATTTCCCATACAATGTTAGAAAATAATTTGTCTGTCCTTGTAGCTGTTTACAACTCAAAGTCACAAATGAATCTGTAATATTAAAGATCATTGATCTTTTTCTGTAAAGTTATTATTTATTTATTTATTTATTTATTTATTTATTTATTTATTTTTATTTCCCTTTGCAACACAGTGTATGTGAATATTATTTTCCAGAGATTTTTGAGGTTGTATGAATACATGCATTAAAGCAGTTATGAGTTTCACAATTTCAAGTTACTTGAATACTGGTATATTTTCAAAATCTAACGCAATGAATCCACAAAGGAAGACAAAAAGTTGTACATTATATCTGATGACTGATAGTATAGCTTTCAAAATTGCATAGTGAAACCTTATTCTATTATTTATATATATATATTATATATATATATTATATTGGATAATTCCATCAAATTACATTTTTGAGAAAAGTTAAAATACACCAGTCAAAACAATGAAGATTGTTTCCTACAGGAAATGGGAAAGGAATGTTTTTGACTGTCTCAGCTTCCTTGGGAATGAATGGTGGTACAATGCAAATCTTGGGCAACACGGCTGTGGATTTGCTAGTGAAAGAAATGTGTTGAGAATAGAACATGGTTGTATTCTTTATTAGCAGTGCTATGAATATGTTGAATATATAGGAACAGAGGAACAGAGCGTTATAGGTTTAGGAATAATGTTTAAAAGAGTGCAGACCACTATATTTGCATCTTTAAAGGTTGTATGTATTCTAGAGGATTCAGAGAAGGAAAGAAAATGTCAGGCCCTGCAGGCACCATGAGTCCTAGGTGTCCCTGTCCAACCCCTCCAGACTACCCTATGCAGGTCCCAAGAGTTGGAGCTGTCAGCCCCTGCTCCAGCAACACACAGTAGGGCCAGTCTCCAGCTCCCCACAGACTTGCCTTGCCTGGCCATAAGTTCCAGTGAACTGGGCCCACCCACAGGCCCACATTCTAGCCCAGCCTCAGCCCATACCCAGGGAGTTACCTGATGCCTAGTGCTGCGACTGCTCTGGTGCCCAAAGCTTCCCAGATCCTCAACTGGACAGTAGTGTGGGTCTTGGCTGCCAGGTCCTGCCCTGCTGCCCCAAGGAGCTCCTACTGCTCCCAGTGCCGCAGTCCCAGAAAGATACTGATCCACACTGTGAACTAACTAAAATTTGTAAGATAAGTTTTATACGCTATCAAACCTTAATCAATATGTTTTGTGCTTAGACTCCCTAAAGTGTTTGAGAAATTAACATGGAACATAGGACCTTGGAGAGACAATGTGTTCTTCTGGGGCAGCAGCTAGAGGCTAGGAAGGCTACTCAAAAGGTTTGAAATTACACCATGTGCCTATTTAAGTAAGCAAAGCACCATCAGAATCTGATCTAGTAGTGGTTTGTCTCCTTGTATTTAGATAGAAAGAGACAGACACTTTGTGAGAACAATTCACAGAATCACAGAATTGCCGAGGTTGGAAGGGACCTCTGAAGATCTTGTCCAACCTCCATGACAAGCAGGGTCACCTAAAACACATTGCACAGGATATGTGCAGGTGGGTTTTGAATGTCTCCAGAGACGGAGACTCCACAGCCTCTCTGGGAAACCTTATTCCAGTGCTCTGTCACCCACACAGTAAGGATGTTTTTTCCTCTTGTTCATATGGAACTTCTTGTATTTCAGTTTGTGCCCATTGCCTCCTGTCCTGTCACTGGGCACCACTGAATCCATAGTCTGGCCCTATCCTCTTGACACCCTTCCTTCAGATACTTATACACATTAGTAAATCCCTTCTCAGTCTTCTCTTCACCAAGTTAAACAGGCCCAGCTCTCTCAGCCTCTCCTTGTATGACAGATGCTCCAGTCCCCTGATCATTCTAGTAGCCTGGACTCACTCCAATAACCCCATGTCCCTCTTGTACTGGGAAGCCCAGGCTGGACACAATACTCCAGGTGTGACCTTACCAGGGCTGAGAAGAGGGAGGGGATCATCTCCCTCAACCTGCTGGCAACATTCTTCCCAATGCACTCATTCATCCCATCTTCAGATAGTAACCATTATTATTTTATTTTCTGTCCCAATAAACTGTCCCTATCTCAACCCACAGGTCTTAGTTTTTCTCTTTTCTCTCCCCCATCCCAGAGGGAGGGGGGAGGGTGAGCGAACGGCTGTGTGGTGTTTAGCTGCCGGCCGGGTTAAACCACAAAAGAATCATACATAAATTGATACAAAGGAACACTTAAATAATACAACTGAACACAAAAAATGTACATTTTATAGTAATTCACATCAGTAATTGTATAAAGCTTTCTTCTGTACTAAGGGGTCCTGAAAATTTAGGACTAAAACATTAGCTTTGTAATGTAAAAGGGTTATCATGACAGTCCTCAAAGGCCACTATATAGCACATTGACATATTCAAGGCTATCAACTTATATTTCAGTCTGTGTATTCAAGTTTTGAGGTCCTTTTATGATTATGCAAACATCAGAAATATAGTGGTGTAATAAATGGTACTTATGAAAGCAGAGTTTTAGAGCCAATGCTAAAATTCGCAGGCTCAAAACACCCACTTAATATTTAAACAAGTATTTGATACTTCTGTTTGTTCAAAAATAGAAAGAGTAAATGCACTTACATAAAAATAACTTTTACTGTTCAACAAGTGTGCTCATGTGATTTTTATATTAGTACAAACTTAAAAAAAAAAAAAAAATCCACCATATGACTTTTTAAAACAAATGATACCCATTCACCTTTCCCCTACTTGAGCACTTACATTAAAGCTTTGAATCATCTGACCCACGATTTTGCAACATTAAAATAAATGGGTCCACATGGATGCTAGTAAGTCTCACTGAGACTTATCATGAATAGAATTAAAGCTCACCACCTTAAGGAAACAGAAAGTCACATGCTCATACCTTAACTACATTCCTTTTTGTCTCCAAACCAGAACATAAGGTTTAATAGTAACAGTATTTCATCGCAAGAGATGAGTACTTTTTTAATTAATTATATTTTATTAATTAATATTGTTAATTTAATGGCGATATCTTTGGAGAGACTTCCAGTTTTTGTTGTACAACACTGCTTTCTGGTGGTGATTTAGGCATGGGGAGTGCATTCAGTTCAACGTGCTGTAAATATAGCCTCACTTTTTCCAGGGCCCTACATAGAGCATACAGCTCACAAGCCTGAGCTGACCATGACGGACTCAAAGGTCCTGATTCCACAGGTTCTAGGTCCTTATTAATTATTGCATATCCTGATTTGGTATCATATAGTACTGAACCATTTTTAATTTGCTCCCTTTTCCCTGGTCCCAGGTTTCAATTTTGTCTGACCCATCTAGGAATTTTACTGTGGCAATTCCTACAGCCCTTGGTTACCTAGTAACAGTGTCTTGCAGGGGGTTTAGGACCTATCACCCACCCACGAATCCTATAGGAATCGCTTCGGTCCTTCATCGGCCAAGTCCCTCGCGGGAGATTGGAACCGCGGTGAGAAGACCTCCACACTCGCTTTGGAACTAAGTTCCATTCCAGTCACACTCTTACACACACAGGCAACCGAATCCCACCCAACCGAACGGTACACGCCTTAGATACTTACGACTCCATCCTCTTCATTCGGATCTTCGTGCACAGAATTACAGGTAAAATACAATGCTGCAGCTGGCAAGGGAGCTCATAAAAAAAAATCAAATTCTTTGCTTACCTTTATTCAGGTTCAGGATGGTGTTAGTCCCGACCTGACTCAAACAGGAGCCACCAAGTGGTGGGGCGCCCCTCCTACATCAAGTCAGAATTCAGGAACCAAGACCATCCTGGACAAGCCCCCAGTTATGATAAATGATTGAGTCCCAAATAGGATTCTAATTAAAGTTTGTTCACAACCAGAGTAATCAGTGATTAAATGTATTGTTAAATGAGATCTGTGTTTGCTGGCTTAACAAAATCTATTTATAAAAATATATTTTAAAAAATATAAAAATATAAAAAATATAAAAATATAAGAATATATTTTAAAATATGTCTACCATGACATTGAGAACAAAAGTGTGTTCCTTCTTACACTACCTAGTAATTTATAGATAGATTAAACTTTGTAAAGTGTGACTTTAAAAATCAGAACTGATGTTCAAATACATATTTCATTTTAAAAGAAAAAGGAAAGGAAAGGAAAGGAAAGGAAAGGAAAGGAAAGGAAAGGAAAGGAAAGGAAAGGAAAGGAAAGGAAAGGT
>NC_048893.1:155564075-155565809 GCF_011077185.1 Oxyura jamaicensis
GAAAAGAAAAGAAAAGAGAAAAGAAAAGAAAAAGAAAAGAAAAAAAAATAAAGAAAAGAAAAAAGAAAAGCTTAAATTTGGCAATTTATCCTGTTTCTGTAAAAATGTTTTTGTTTTAAGAAAAAATAAAATTTAAAAGTGAATATATAATGGACAAGACTATTTCGCTTCAGTGTTAGCCCTGTAGGTCTTCTCAAAAGTTATATCTCCTGACAGTTTATTCAGGCAAGCCAAATTTTTGTCTTAGGTCTTGACAAAGATTAAATCAAAATGACTAAAACATTCTTCTTCAGCAAAGCCCTAAATAAATAAAATTGAAAGTGTAAAAAATTTTGTGGCTACATGACACAAAACAAAAGTTTTACAATGGCAATTCATGTTAAATTTAATCTACTTGTAGTACTGATTACATGTTACTGCTCACATCTAGTCTATACATTTTGACATGCCTTGCACCTCTGTTCATCACTGCTGCATTAAAATAAACTCCTATGAAGACGTACTTAGTAAGGTTATTTATTATAGTTCTTACATATGCCTAAAGTCTTAGTATAGTCTTTTAGCTCTGATTATCCTATTCTTACAATTTACCTGTTTGCCTAGGTCATTGTCCTGGTTTCACTTAGGACAGTTATTTTCCCTCCTAGTAGCTGGTAGGGTGGTATGTTTTGGATTAGGATGAGAAGAGTGCTGATAACATGCTGATGTTTTAATTGCTGCAGAGCACTGCTTATACTAAGCCAAGGACTTTTCAGCTTCTCTCTCTGTCCTACCAGCGGGCAGGCTGGGGGTGCAGCAAGAGCTGGGAGGGGACAAACCCAGGACAGCTGACCCAAACTGGCCAAAGGGGTATTCCATACCATCTGACGTCATGCTAAACAATATATAGGGGTGGCTAGCCGGGGTGGGGGGGCCGGCTGCTCGGGGTTGGGCTGGGCATCGGTCAGCGGGTGGTGAGCAATTGCATTGTGCATCACTTGTTTGTACATATTATTATTATTATCATTATTATTTTCTATCTTAATAAACTGTCTTTATCTCAACTCACAGGCTTCACTTTCCCGTTTCTCTCCCCCATCCCAGAGAGGGAGGGGGGAGGGTGAGTGAACGGCTGTGTGGTGTTTAGCTGCCAGCCGGGTTAAACCACAACAGCTCTTACAATTTACCTGTTTGCCTAGGTCATTTAACATGATAATAAATCCATAAATTTGTGAATTAAAAACTATCCTATATTCTCATGACAGAGGTATAAACTTACCAAAGTTTTAGGCATGAGACTTCATAGTTTCACTGGACCTCACTCTGGCAACATTGTTTTTAAATTTGACCATGGCACTCAGATTTAAACATTACTAGTAAATAAAAACAGGCATTATATTGACTTGATAACACTGGGTCTCAAGACATTTCTGGGCTTGTATCAGTCTCAATGTTTTTAGCCTGCTTTAACAATTATTTAGTGGTCAAGTCGCTATTGCCTGATGTGTTGTAGTTTCTTTATGAAAGTAAAGTACAGTATGTACAGTTATGTACAGTAAAGTTCTGAAAAAAACTAGGTGGCCAGTGTAAGAAAAAATAAGACTTTGTGTCAGATGAGTCTGGAGTAGGCTGTAATACAACTGCCAGACTTCAGATGCGAAGCAAGAAGTCTATTAAGAGACCAAATACCCTGCTTTGAGACAAGACTGAGCAGAAAAAAAAAAAAAAAAAAAAAAAAAAAAAAAAAAAAAAAAA
>NC_048893.1:155565909-155567726 GCF_011077185.1 Oxyura jamaicensis
AAAAAAAAAAAAAAAAAAAAAAAAAAAAAAAAAAAAAAAAAAGCCACCACCATGGTTTTCTTACCAGCAAAGGTTGGTAATGTGCCACAACTCCCTGTCCCTCTTCTTTAGAAAGACTGAGAAATACTAGTCTTAGCTACAAGAGGTACTGAAAATGTCTGCATAACACCTAAGAAAATGTGTACACAGTTAATATATCTCTGCTTAACAGTTCAGACTATAATATTAATGGTGCTTTTCAGTATTAATTAAGTAATTTGAAATATTAGACTTTTAAAAATTGGACTAGCAATAAATTATTGTCTCCATATATACAGGTTGTTTTATTTTTCTCATAGCAAGAGTTTTAGTGTAACAATACTTATGGGTGAGGTAAGTGGAAATACAATTCAGGTTCCTGTCTTAGCTGTATTGTCATCTGAGATGCCTAAGGAGATGAGGCGTTCATTTATTATTGTGAGTTATGAGAGAAGCAGCAAGAGATGAACTGGGATGACTTGCGACAGTCTGAAGAGCTCTGCACAACCACTTCTGGGCAACTGAATCAAACCCTTTATGAACGATGTAGCCCTGCTTGGTATTACTAAAATGGATTTGTTATGTAGAAACTCCCATTGGTACTTCTCATCTCAGTCTGGGTCTCTTGCTCTTTGCATCAGAAAGTTCTGTAGAATGGGCTCATGAACACTTTCTGGTATATTTTGAAGAAAAAAAAAAAGAAAAAAAAAAAAGTATATCATATTCCTCTGAAAGAATCAAAGAGATATATCTTGAGTGAAAGGAAATGACTTATTATGCACTTAAGTAAGTTATTTAAACTTCACATAAAATTTACTTTATTTCAGCTGTCTCCACATTGCTGCACTCTGTATAAGTAGGTATTCATTAAACTTCTTGACAGTTTCAGATTGCCCTCAGAGCTTCCTAATTTACTGTATGCCTTGTGTAGGAAGATTACACACTGGCACCTATGGGTTAGATGCTGTGTTATCAAATACTGAGTTGCTCAACTTAATCTACTGAATTTACTGGAATTAACCATTTCTTCATGCTGGTGATATCCATATTTCAAATAAACTCTTATAAATCTATTTGCTTAAAATTAAAAGAGGCAATGGTAATACTTTCTGAAATCTTGAAGTATAATAATCCTGAAGCAATTTTCCATAGCCAGAGGAAATAATTATAGGAATATATGTTGTATAAAATTTTATCTGTCTAAGATTAACAATGCATTAAAAATAGAGGGGGGGGAGGGGGGGAGGGGGGGGGGGAGACGGCAAAACTCAGCTTATCTATCATGACCTAAATACAGTTCCTGTGTTAAAATTGATAATTCATGCAGGGCTTTAAACAAAATAAAATAATTTTCCAAGAAATAACTTAAATAAAAGCTGCATTAGGGCAGCACTGCTTCCCATTTAAGATTTATTGCTAGGAAGAAGTCTGTTAGAACCGGGGAAGTACTTTTCAAACAGCTAAAATATACCTTGAGATCCTTCTGAAATGTCTAGGTATCATGGCAATAAGCATTGCCATACATGAAACTTTAGATTTATGAATTCACATAATCTCTCTGCAATTATAAAAAATGGGGGGAGGGGGATATCAGGAGAACAATTTTAGATAAAATATTATAGAATAAGGGGATATAGGACAGAAGGTATAGAAGAAAATCATTCTGAAATGTTAGAGATGACCAAAGAAAATTCTGGTATATTGGATTCTAAAACTCATGTTATTAATTTTTTTTTGGTTCTTAGAATTATGGAAAGAAAGAAAGAAAGAAAGAAGGAAAGAAAGAAGGAAGGAAGGAA
>NC_048893.1:155567826-155602740 GCF_011077185.1 Oxyura jamaicensis
AGAGAGAGAGAGAGAGAGAGAAAGAAAGAAAGAAAGAAAGAAAGAAAGAAAGAAAGAAAGAAAGAAAGAAAGAAAGAAAGAAAAGAAAGAAAGAAAGAAAGAAAAAGAAATATCAGTTTGAGCAACACATATATTACCAAAATGATTAAGAAAAAGTGTTACAGTAGCTATAGGTTTAAATTTGTTTTGCTCCTGTCTGGATATACATACCAGGGAACCTTATTTAGAGTCTTTCGTTGTTGTTGATGTTGTTGTTGTTTTTTTTTTTTTTTTCATAGTAATTAAAATTACAACATATGATCTTCCTGACTATAAAGTGCTTGTTCATCTTCAATGCCCCAAACCTGAGTCTTGAGTATCTGTGATCAGGATTCACTTATTGGATCTAACCAATGGAATTACTAAGATCTATGAATATCTAACTTGATGGAACTGTCAAAGGTTAATGAGGATCATAATTTCTAGGCAGAGTTTTAGAAATGTATGTTAGTATTCCTCTAAGTATGTTAAAAATAAATAGAGATATTATTTTACCTGACTGTGGAGTCTCCGTCCTTGAAGATGCTCAACACTCAAGTGGAAATAGAATTGAGCAATCTGCTCTAGCCAATCCTGCTTTGAGTGGGGAAGTTGGAGCTCCCTCACAATATCAACCATTCTGTAATTATGTAATTATTTATTTGTCTATCTGTGGCCTATTTAAAGAGATTAGCACAATTGAAAAAAATGTCTGAGATTAAATCTTGGAACATACTGGACAGATCAAGAGTGTTCACTCTTCATGTTTGTCTGTCAGCAATCTGTTCTGCTATTATTATGCTGCACTGCAAATCTACCTCTGACTTTGCAATGAATGGAAATAGCTAAACAGAACAGGTTTGCAAAAGGAGCCCTATTAACTGAGATTGAAATCGTTATAATTAATTAACCTCACTAATTATTTCTATCCAAATCACTCAGGACATACAATGATATATATATATATATATATAATGAGCAACTTTTTGCTCATTCAGATAATGGCAGGACAAGGGGGAATGGTTTTAAACTCAAAGAGTGGAGAGTAAGATTAGAAGTTAGGAAGAAATTCTTCACTCAGAGGGTGATGAGGCACTGGAACAGGTTGCCCAGAGAAGTTGTGTATGCCCCATTCCTGGATGTCACTGAACCACTTGGGCTAACCCCTTTCTTCTCCCTCCCCCACTCCCCCTCTCTTCTTCTCCCTCTCTCCCCCTCTCCCTCTCACTCCCACTCTCTTCTCTCCCTCTACCCCTTTACCTCCCCTCCCCTCCCCTCCCCTCTCCTCCCCCTTCCTCCTTTCATTCCACCTCTCTGCCTTTCCACTTCCCTCCCTGTTCCTCCTCCTCCCTCTCCAACCCCCTCCCCCCCTCCGTCTCTCCATCTCTCCCCCCCCAACCTCTTCCTCCCTCCCCCTCCACCCCTCCCTCTCCATCTTTACCCTTGCCTCCAGTCCCCTCCCTCTCCCCCCTCTCATCTCCCTCTCTCTACCCCCTCCCACCTCTCCATCCCTTCCTTACACCCCTTCCTCCCTCCCCCTCCTTCTTCCCACCCAATCCACCCCTCCCCTTCCCCTCTCTTCCTCTCTCCCTCCACCTCTTTCCCCCTCCACTTCTCTCCCCACCCCCTTCCCTCTCTGTATCCCTTTCCTTTTCCTTTTCCCTTTCCCTTTCCCTTTCCCTTTTCAATACACAACTTTATTCCTTATACCATTAGATATGTATTGGGTGCTGCTGCATACCATTTTTTACCATTGCCATTCTGGAAAAAATATGCTATAAGAAAAATATATTTATAATGTCATTGCCCCTAAAGAACAATCTCCAATTATTTGCTCTGGTACACTAATGTTGTCACTTTACATTTGGGTCACTTCCTAACATATATTATCCTTTCATTCATTGGCTGCCCTACAAGTACATAAGCTGCTCCTGGATACCATATATTAAATGTGTGCTTTTCCCTAAATTAAAACCACTGATTTTATAACATATGCCTTAGATTAGCTCTTTTTCTCTCTCTCTCTCTTTTTTTTTTTTTTTTTTTTTTTTTTTCTCAGAACTCCACTTAAAAGTGAGAGGATTTTCAGCATATTTCTGTATGTAATTATGGAGAGAGAGAATTCAATGCTCTCATTTTACTTCATTTCTGTAGCTCGACCTAATTGCTTCAATCTAAGACTGATGAAGGCCAATTAAAATGGACAATTTATGTGGGTTTATTAGTGCAGTTACAGTTAGGTAAGCTTTGAAATTTCTAAAATCTTGACGAACTCAATATGCCTAGTCAATATGCCTGAAGATATGTTTATAAACATCCATACACCTTGTTTTATCTTTGTCTCCAGCAAAAATAAACAATTTTATTTTGATTATATAATTATGAGAATAATGTGAATGTCAAGAACTGATTAAAGGACTAGCAAAAGACTGTTTAGTGGCTAATAAGATTTCAGCACACTAACAAAGGGCTTCAAAAATATCTGTGCATTATAGGAACAAAAAGGTATCAATGTGTTTGAGTTAACTGGCATTTAGTGAAATTCAGGTGTCTATACATCATAGATACCCCACTTTTCAATAACAGAATCCTCTAGATAAGTACATTTCTGTTTTGACAGATGTGACTAAGTATTGATGATCTGTGTAGCTCTTCCTTTACTTTCTTCTAAACCCAAATGGAGTTTCTAAATTAAAAACTTTGCCACTCATCCCACTGAGAAGTCAATTCAGTAGGATATGGGAGAAATATATATATATATATTTATATATAATATATAAAAATATATAAAAAAAATAAAATCTTCAAAATGAACATGCCTCCATGCCAACTGCTCTTTACCTTTATTAGTTAAAAGGGCAGATGAATGATACAAGCTCCATTATTTTCCTTTGCACACTCATCTAGAAATGGCTTTCTTTCATCTCTCTCTCCTCAAGCTTTCCTATATTAATGCTTTCAATCATTCACTAAATGAAACAAGATAGAACTGGCAATGTTTAAGTGCTCACAAAATAATGTTTTATGTTACACCAATACTTCAACTGTTTGCCTAGAACTCAATCTGTAATGGAAAGAAGTATCAATTTATATAAGGAAGGAAATCTCTGTATATGGAGTTGTAGTTCCTTGAACAGTAAGATGCTTGAGATCCATCTTTCTTCATGATCATGATCAGAGCATTTATAACTTCAACATTTGTTGTAATAAAATGTTATAGACATAATTGTTTTTTGCTTATGTTATTTTTTTATAGTCTTTGTAGGGGTTATGCTTGGTTTTAAATATCAAAATGTAATAATCAAGAATAAAAGTATCTAGCTGCCATGTTCTGATGAGACATATGTCTTGGAATTTTCCCTTACATTTAGTTGCAATCATGGTTTTAATAGAAACTTTATTAAAAAAAAAAAAATGTAAGAAAGATTGTTGCATGATCTTGTATTTATGTGTTCTTAAACTTCTTATGCAAATGTATATTCTATTTTGCATGTGTTGCATTAAAGGGAACTTATCAGAGTCTGACATTTGTCTGTTTCAGAGTCTTGCTAAAGGCTTTCACTGAGACAGTTTCACAAAGTTGAAAGTATTTGCAATCCAACTTCCAATATTCTTTAATATCATAACCTTATCTGTTTCCTCCTTGGGGTGACATTTAGCCTGATTTGGGTGAAGAGTTCAGTACTATGGTCATATATGTTTAGCGTGTACATATATGTTTAGTTCATTATAATAATCAGGGATGCAAGCTTTAATATTCATTTCACACATTATGAAGTAAAATATTTCACTAAGGCACTGTGGCCCTCAAGATTCTGTTCTGTCACCTAAACAGGGCCATCCTGCCAAAACAAAATTTCAGCAATCTCTCATACCAAGATTGTGGACCTCCATCTACAAAGTTTGTATAAGAGAGAAACAAGAACAAGTTGTTCAATTTCCCTTTGCCCAAGACTGGTGCTTATCAGTGACTCTAACAAGTCTGTTCTCCAGAGCACGTTCTAAAATTGTGGGATATAAAGAGGGATTGGATTGTTAGATGATTTTTATTTTATTTTATTTTATTTATTTATTTTATTTTTTCCATGACTGGAAATATAATTGGTATGCCATGACTCATATAATTACTTCAGATAAAAACGATAGTAATGTTTAGATATGCATTTTGAATTTTATAAAAATAAATTGTCTTATATTGTTTTATAATTGTCTTATAAAGATCATTTTTGAGGTAATTGTTCAATAACAGAACAGTAAGCATACAAAGCAAAATTATTTTTTAATTACTTTATGAAATAGCTTTACTTTTAAGCACAAAGCTTAAACTGTTTTGGCTAGATTCAGTGAATGAGAAATGTCATTTAAAAAAATCTCTCTGTTGGGTGTGTCATGTAAACATCAATGAATAATTAAGTGCAATTATGAAACACCTGTCAAAATCATATAAATCAGAATCAGTCCTAACTACTGATTTGTGTGATTCTTATTATTTATTTCCTCATAATAAATTCAAAGAGAAGCAAATATTAGTTCAAATGCTTTAACCATATTCACTGAAAGAATGATTCACTTTCTTTCAGTCTTGTTCTTTTTTAATTCACAACATCAGCTAAGGAACATTATCTCTTATGAAATTTCAGCAGAAAGGACAAGGAAAAGTCTGTAATTCTAATAGGTACAGTCATCAAGACAGACTCTACCACAGACCTAACTCTTGGCTCTTCACAAGGGTAGAATTACTTCAGGCCAGAGATGCAAGCCAACATCCTGAATGCTTGATTTCTGGTCAAGTCATAAAGTATATTCCCCGGTCCCTGGAAAATGGAAATGGCAGAGTAGAAAATAAGAATTGTATGATGCCTGACAAACATCATCAATCAAAAAAAAAAAAAAAAAAAAAAAAAAAACTGGACTTAGGAGAGAAGCATCACAGATTGTCAAAATTATTACTTTATGGTCTTCACTGGGTCACCGGTTCCTCAGTTCTTGAGATTTAAAAGTCAGGATTGCCCATTTGACTCTTTTCTGGCTCCCAGAAATGAGCATTTCCTTGAAATTTAATTTCTGTTTCCAGACTTTCTGCCTCAAAAATGTTCAAAGCACTCTTTTTACAACTTTATTCGTAGGTCCTGATCAACAGAAAAATAGTTATAGACATTTGCCTAAGACAGAGACGCTAGCAGTTTGAACTGATATTTTGTTCAACAATTGTAATAAAATTTCTTAGGCCTTCAACAGAGTTGCAAAGTCTGCCTAACATCCAAGAATATTACTTCCTCTTCCAGCTTCTTGTGCACCACCAGCCTCCTCACTAGCAGGGCAGTGTGAGAAGATGAAAAGTCCTTGACTTAGTGTAAGCACTGCTCTGCAACATCCAAACCATCATTGTGTTACCAACATTATTTTCATTCTAAATCCAAAACACAGCACCATACCAGCTACTAGGAAGAAAACTATCCCAGATGGAGCCAGGACAATATCCACCACTCATTCTAAACCATTTACATTATGCTCAGGGAACATACTTTCTAATACATCATTAATCAGCACCACCCTGTCTGTCTGTTGATATGTACTAACACATATAATTCCCTTAATTTATGGTCCTTCCCGCTAGAATGTTCTTTGAGTTCATGACTTTGGTCTCTCTCTGTCACAAAGATCCTTCAGAAAAGGAAATAGGTTGTGTGGTGTTGGAGTGTGGCATGCTGAAGCCAGCTCTGTTTCCATCACCACTGCACTTGCCTGATTTCATCAATATTCATCTTTCATTAATCTGGATGACTCTAATACAATTGATATGACGTATAGCAACTACAGCAGTGATGACATACAGCTTCATAGAACTATTGCCATCATGCAGTTCAAAACATGGGCTATTCTCACCCAAAGTCAAAACCTCTTGAGGAACATATCAGACTTCCCCATCCTTCTGCATTACCCACACAGATACTTGAGCAAAAGCAATCTCATGAATGAGTTTTCCTTTTCCAAAGGCTGGAATAACCCTAGCATGGTGATTGTTTTGTTTTGTTTTGTTTTATACATACACTACAAGGACTATATCCCTTTCTGTTATATAGGGGTTTTGATTGAACAGGGTCAGCTCTTTTGGCAGATTCCCTAGTGTTAACTAACCAGGTGGCTTTTGCTAAATGCACATATTGATATTTGAATGTCTCTGCATCCATTGCTCTCAGTGAAGTCTTTAACAGTCCTTTTATTTTTCAATTTTCCAAGAGGTTTGTACATGATAGGGGAACTGATATAATCCATTTGATGCCATGCTCTTTGACCCAGGTACCTATGAGGTTGTTTTGGAAATAAGTCCCATTGTCTGTCTCAGTTCTTTCTGGGGTGCCACGTCACCATAAGACTTGCTTTGCAAGGCCTGGTATAGTGTTTCAGGTGGTGGAACGAGGCATGGCATTTGTTTCCAACCATCTGGCAGCTTCTTCCACCATTGTAAGAGCATGGCGTTTGCTTGGTTTGTAGCAGTGTTACATAATCAATCTGCCAGGCCTCTCCATATTGATATTTCAGCCATCATCCTCCATATCAGAGAGGCTTTAACCAAATGGCTTGCTTAATTGTGGTGCATGTGCACTGTGTCTGGATAGGATGGAATTAACTTTCTCCACAGCAGCCCATATAGTGCTGTGCTTTGAACTTTTAGCTAGAACAGCATTGATATTGCACCAATGTTTTGTCTATTGCTGAGCAGTGCTGGCACATCAAGATTCCCTCCAAACCCCTTGTCCCCCCCACCCCACCCTCCCCGAGCCAGTAGGCTGCAGTTAGGCAAAACATGCATAAAGGACATCACCAGGGCAGCTGACCTAAACTGACCAAAGGGGCATTCCATACCATACACTATTCCATGCCATATTCCGTTCCATATCACCTGAACATCTTCAGTTTTAGCAGCCTGATACACCTCCTGTTTGTTTTGATGTTCTTCAGTGGCCCAATTCTTGTTTAGATGAACATCTACATGATATACTTTTAAAACTAGGTTCTCTACCTGAGCAGCAATATATTGCCAGAATGCAGTGGCCCAGGAAGGTTTACCTTTACACTGCCAACTGCTCTGTTTCCATTGCTGTTACCACTACCACAAGGCATTCGCTACCAGAGCACTGGCAACTTTTATATTTCAGCAATATCTAAAGCTAGCTGAATGACCTTCACTTCTGCAAATTGACTCAATTCACCTTCTCCTTCAGCAGTTTTTGTAATTTGTCATGTAGGACTCCATACAAGAGCTTTCTACTTCCAATATATTCCAATACAACAGGACCCATCAGGAAACAGTGCATAATGTTTCTCCTAGACTTACAGAATCATGGAATTAAGCAGTAACCCGAGTTGGAAGGGACCCACAAGGATCACGAAGTCCAACTACTATCTCCACACAGGACCACCCAAATATCAAAACATAAGTCTGAGAGTGTAGTCCAAACACTTCTGGAACTCTGGCAGACTAGCCGCCATGACCATTTCCCTGGGGAGCATGTTCCAATGCCCAACCACTGTCTCAGTGAAGAACCTTTTCCTAAAATCCACCTAAACCTTCTCTAACACAGCTTTATATCACTCCATCAGGTCCTATACCTGGTCACCAGACAAGAGATCAGAATCTGTCCCTCTCATCCCCTTGTGAGGAAGCTGTAGGTCACAATGAGTCCTCCCCTCAGTCTTGTCTTCTCTAAACTGAACTAACCAAGTAACCTTATGTGCTCCTCATATATCTCCTCTGCCATGAAGGGGATTATGCAATTCACTTGTAAGAAAGATGAAACAATATATTAATTGATGAAAATAGTAACTTACCAGGGCTTAATCATGAATAAGACAGCAATTTAACAAAGGTCTAACAGTAACTGTGACATTAATAAAAAGCATGACGGCAAGGTCACTTGATTAGTTACTGTGTAGAGGATAGGGTCAGATTAAAACATCAGAGAAACCCTCATGTTGAGTTGCAAGGTTCAGAATGAAATCCGTTTTGCTGTTTAAACTTCCAGGAATCTAGATATGACTGGATCCTATCCCACTCCTAGACTTAATGGTTTATGCCTGAAGGATTATATACACAATCAAACCCTTATATCATTTAGCTACGATTATGAAGTTTTAACATACTACTTGCACAGTTTCAACAAGGTATTTATTAGTCACTTATCAAGTATCTGCCACAGGTTAGGGATATCTCAACCTTAAGGAGTAACCTTGAGAAGCATCCCAGCTCAAGGGATCGATGCTGGCATGCACCCTGCAGCAGTACAGGAGAACTCAACAGGCTCTGGACTGTCACCTATTTTTGGGATAAGATGGTTGACTACAAGTCATATTTGCACACCAGCCATATTTGGCTAGTGCATGCTCCATTAGCCCTTGGATTTTCTCCCAAATCAACCTTGAGCCTGACTTGGCTATCACAACTAGATGCATACATCACAGTCATCACTGAGAGTTATTGCCCAAGCAGGGTTAAAGGTGAATGATCAGGCGGGGGAAGAGAGGGTGAGGGAGTACACCACCACACTTCACCATCTTCATAGCCCTCTTTTGGACATTCCCTAACAATTTTATATGCTTCTTATATTGTGGTGCCCAAAATTTCACACAGTGCTCAAGATGAGGGTAGATCAGCTCAGAATAGAGCAGGACAATCACTTCCCTTGACCAGTTAGCAATTCTATGCTTGATGCACCCCAGGATACAGTTGGTCCTTTTGACTGCCAGTACACACCATTGATTCATATTCAACTCGCCACCAACAAAAACACCAAATCCCTTTCAGCAGGATGGTTTTCCAGCCTCCCATCCCCAACTTTGTACACATATCCAGGGTTTGCCCTTCCCTCCCTCCCCCCCCCCTCCACCCAGGTGCTGAATCCAGCACTTGCTCTTGTTAAACTTCATATGGCTGATGGTTGCCCAGCCCTCTAATTTGTCAAGATCTCTTGGCAAGGACTTTCCACCCTCATTGGAGTCAATAGCTTTTCCCAATTTAGTATCATCTAATAACTTAGTATGCATTTGAGATCTGTGTACAGATAATTTATAAAATCTTTTTAGAGAACTGATCCTAAAATGGGTCTCTGGGAAACCCCACTAGTGAATGATTGCCAATCTGATGTGACCCCATTTACTATAAGCTTTTCAGACTGACCCATTCACCAGTTGTTCATCCAACCTATTATGTATTTGTCTAGCTGTATGCTGGACACATTGTCCAGAGGGATATTGTGAAAAACATCAAAATCTTTGCTGAAATCCAAAAAGATTACATTTCCTGTCCTCCCTTGGTCAACTAGATGGATGACCTTGTCATAAAAGGAAACTAATTTCATTAAACAGTACTTTCTTCTCATAGCCTGTATTGGCTATAGCCAATGACTGCATTGCCTTTCAAGAGTTTCTCAATAACTCCCAGAATAACCTTCTACATCTCTGTCCTCTGGCTAGTCCATGATCATTTATAAGATTCTGGTGTTTTCTTTTCAAGCCCCTTGTGTGATCTGTGGAACCCACTTCTTCCACATAGCATCAGTTGCATGACGTGGGACCCTCCATTTGAACATTCATCCCATCACAAGAGGAGCTTGGCACCCCAGTTCCCAAACTCTATGGATCAACCTCAAGTCTCCCCCGGTGCTTTCTGCCAAAAGCTCCAGGTGGGGCCACTCTCCACAGCTGTGGTGCAGAACACATTTTTTTAGATCTTGTCCTGTCTATTAGGGAGTCTTGGTGCATTATTGCTTTCAGGGTGCCATTGCTGTGGTTTAAATCTGCAGGCAGCTAAGCACCACAAAGCCACTCAATTATTCTCCCCAGCACCTAGTAGGTCGGCAGAGAGAATCAGAAGCAAACAAACAAACAAAAAAGGTAAAAACTTGTGGGTTGAGATAAAGACAGTTTAGTAGGACAGAAAAGGAAGAGATAATAACAGCAACAATAATAATAATGAAGAAGGAAAGAAGAAGAAAGAAGTAGAAAGAAGTAGAAAGAAGAAGAAGAAAGAAGAGGAAGAAGAGGAAGAAGAAGAAGAAGAAGAAGAAGAAGAAGAAGAAGAAGAAGAAGAAGAAGAAGAAGAAGAATCACCACTTGCTGATTGACTCCTAGTCACTCTCTGAATAGTGTCCCCCCCCTGCCTGACCAACTTCTCTAGTTTTATTGTTCATCATGAAACCATATTATATGGAATATCCCTTTGGCCATTTTGGGTTACCTGTCCTGGTTCTATCCGCTCCGAGATCCTTGTACCCTCCCAGCCTCCTCACTGGCAGGGCAGTACAAGAAACTGAAAAGTCCTGAAATAGTGTAATCACTTCTCAACAACAACTAAAACATCAGTGTGTTATCAGTAATATTCTCATCCTAAATCCAAAACACGGCACCATACCATCTACTAGGAGGAAAATTAACTGTCTCCCAGCTGATACCAGGACAACTGTTCTGATAATGATCAGCTCCTGCTGTTCTTTGACCCACAACATCTCCACAAAAATCTATTAGTTGTTTATATTACAACTTTCTACATTACAACAATGAATTTTATCAGACATACAACATTATTTGAAGAAAAAAAAAAAATCTTCTGCGAGGACAGTGACTTAGCCTATACCTTCCAAGTATTTAAATCAATTTAATGTAATATACAAAGGAACCCATTCATTTAAAACACTAATACTGCCAATATGAATCAATTAAGTTAATAATTTTACCCCTTTGGGTTATTTATTTAGCACTGTACTTTCCATTGCTGCTGGGATACAGGACTTTTACATTTCTCCTTGGATGATTAATATATATACATTCTCTGAGAAAGAGAAAACAAAAGCTATGTGCAGCTATTGAAGGTTACACTAGTTAAATGCATTGTTCAGTGTCTTATGTAAGAATTCTGGATGGATGACTCCATTTGAAACATCCCTTGTCATAAAAATATTTTTCCTTTTAGATGGATTATGATCATTTTAGTGGATTTCAGTAAAAAATAATTGCAAACAACAAAATATTTGCTTTCCCACTGTGAACAGAGCAGGAAATGTAACAATTATACCATGCCAAAGGCATTATCATGTGTCTAGCACTTCAATTCTGAGACCTGTTAACTATGTATGATTAACTATGTATGGTTAACTATGTAAGTATTCTGAAATGCCATCATGCTGAGAAAAATATAAAATTAAATGTCATTCGTAATGCAAATGGAGGTAGAACACTGCTTTCATCACATTTTATTTTCCTTCCCTTTTTTGGTGTTGAAAGTCAAACTTTCTGTTCTTTTAGTTTTCCATACGACAGAAAGAGCCCTCAATATAGCTACATGAGCTCTGATTGTATCCATGTTTATACAAAGATAAAGCGATACATGCTTTATAACTTACCTACTTTTATGACATTTCTCAAGGTTCTTTGTTTGTTCTAAGAAGAATAGTCTAATTCATAGCAATGAGATGGTATCCACATAATCCACAAAGAACCTAAAATAAGAATTAAGTTGTGTTAACACATTAAAATGTGTTAATGATTTGGTCAAATTGGTATTAGATTTTCCAAACAAGTTCTCACAAAAGAAAAGGGAAGCTTCTAGGGGAGAAATAAAATAAAATAAATAAATAAAGCTCATGTTTCTCAGTGGAAGGAAAAAAAAAAAGAAAAAAAAAAAAAAAAAAAGAGCTACAGAATCCTACAAAGAGATATACTAACTTATGAACCTTTTAGAGTATTCAAACATTAAAATAGACAAAATTTACAGTTAATATGAAGTGTATAAACTGTAGTCAAAAATAAAACGCAATGAAATGCAGAAAGATATTACAATTTTGAATGCCTATATAACAAAATGATGAAATTCATTGCTGATAAATACAAAATTTGTAATAGTAAAAAATATAAACCTAATTTACAGTAAGAATTACAAATTTAGTTGTTAACACTGTTTCTGTACTTGGGAGTAAGAACTGTTGAATAAAATAAGACTTGAAAAAAGCTAAATAAGTAGAATTATGACATAGGCCCATAAAATTATGCACAATAAAAATAAAATCAACCAAGTAAATTACTTAATTCTTTCTCATAATGTAAAACCTTCTGATGAAATGCCCAAATATCATGCTTTAAATAAATAAAAGGAACTACTCTCATACACTCTGTACTGAAACTGTGTAAATCATTCCTACCAGATATTGTGGAGCCCAAAAGCATAAAAGTGTTATAAAAAGAACAAGATAAATTAATGGAGAAGATCCAACAATTGTTAGTAAGTACAGTGGTGTGACTGAAAACTCTAGTTCCAGAAGTTTCTAACCTGTAAATTACTGGAAAGTCTGACAATACTCTAAAAAAGAAAAAAATTCTACTTTAGCTTGTTTCTTAGATTAATCCCTTAACCAACCTTTATTGCAACTATCAGAAATGGAGTTGGTTGACTAACTAGACCTTTGAACTGATCTAGATTAGATCTTTTTTACATTCTCTTTTATACTTCAATACATAATGTTCTTACCAAATATGTTTGTTTACTGTTTTTTTTTTTTTGTCATTTTTACAATACTCACCTTATACTGTTTCTAGATCACTTTTTATAATCTTGCATATATATGATGTCAGAATAAATAGAAATACTGTGTCTAACCTTGTTAATATAGTCAAACAAACATTTACAAATACATATTATAAATGTCTCTTTTCTAACTATCCAATCGTTCTTGAAATAAGCATGAATGTATTCGTTAATTCACAAGGATAACTCAAACAGTAAATGGATTCTTCTTAAAAGCATCCCTAATTATTTAATTAGCTGTTATTCTGCCATTAGTCACTTAAGTTACTTATAAGATTGCTTTTATTCTCTTGATTGATTTCACACAGGCTTTGCATATTTTTAAGCTGCAGCTACCAGAATCTTTACTGTAATGCTAACTCTTTCTCACAGAGTATACCATCTTCTGGAGAATTATGAGGAACACCATTAATGCCTTTTCATAGTTGGGGCATTCCTTCTTTTGTACATTATTTTCCAAACTCCATTTATTGGAGGTGGTGAGAAGGAAGAAGTATAGATGATGATATAATAGATGTGGTTACATTTTACATCTTGACCTGGTGTTCCTTCTGTATTTCAGCCAGCTTTGCAATTCATCTCCAGCTACAAAATACACCTCTGGAGCCCTTCTGGGGTCCTGAGTGCACTCACAGCCCTCAGTTCCCAAGGCCACATCTGAACTGGGGCAGCTATGTGACCTGAGCTCAGGCTGCAGGAAAGAGGATGAGATGACAGAAGCCTTATTTGAGCCTTCCCACTCTGTGAACAGAATCTGCTACCAGTCTCTAGTGCTGACATTCAATCCTTGACTAAGCTGTGTCAGTACACAGCTACATGTGTGGCTATGCAGATCACTGTGGACTGGCTTTCTGCTTTGTCCTCAGACCCATCTTCTGACAATCCATGACCTACCTAGCAGCCACTGGCTGCTTGGTAGGCCCTGGTCACCATCACAAGCAAGCCCTGTCTCATTCACCTCTTTCTGGTGCTGTTTGCATTGCCCTACTGACTTCACATCACCTGCAGATCCTGTCTCTCTCAAAGCCCTTGATGCCACTCCCCCAGATGCCTGCTGCTCTGATAGCCTCTCTGTCCCATGTGCTAAGTGACCATGTTGTTTGACTGTTACTGGTCGTATCACTTCACTTTCTGTTTTCATGAGTCCACCCTGGAGCTGTCAATAATTGTGTCCTCCCCATCCCTGACCCTGAAAAGGTAGTGCATCAGACATGTTCAGCTACAAAGGCTACAGTGGCTCAACCGCACTTTGCCTCTCCCAGAACCTACTTCTTCCTGGACATTCATACTGCTTCTTAGTGCTTAAACATTCACTTTCAGATTTCTTCAATATATAATCCTCTTCACATGCCTCCTAATGAACAGTTCCTATATACTTCCATCTTGAGGCATAGAGAAGATTTTTCAAATCTATAGGAATTCAATCACTGTGTCTTTGATCCCTTTGAATATTTCTGAAAGCCAAACAACTCAGCACTTTCCCACAATTAAATATTAATGCCTCCACCAAAATTACTCTAAAAGAATCCACAAACACAATACCATTTCCTTCACCCACAAGCACTTTTTGTGTTTTCTGTATCCTTTGGGATTTCAATTTAATTAAGTGAGGAAGAAGCAGCAACAATAATAATAATAAATAATATAAAATCAAGACTGGGAGATCTGCAAGCCTTAAACACTGCTGTTCTTTCATATTCTGTATACATTGTCAAATACTCATTTCAGTTTTTGATTTCTATCATCTTTAACATGCATGCTGATTTTCTCAACTATGCACAAGTACAACAGGATTTCTTTCTTTTATATATAAATCACACTCTCCCAAAGTCATCTGCTGCCTATAGCAGAGGTTTCTTGAGCCATAATTTGCAGCACAGTATTCTGACAATAATTTTTCATCACTTCAAACACAGTAATTCTTCTGTCTGAGAACAGTGATATACCAATGACCTTTCCATCTTCTCCTCTTTATTCCCCATTCACTGATAATTTCCATGCAATTTGCTGTAGTTTAAACTTCATTATTCTACTTGATATCTCTAGTTCATTATACATTTTTTTCCATATTGAATGGAGATTTTATGTAACTCATGTTTTGACTGAAGTATGCAATTTTTTGCTACAAGCTCTCTGTTTGAGAAGGTAATTAGAAAAGGCTAGCTTCTCTTTCCTCACAATTTCCCTCCAGAAGAAAACACATGATGACAAACAGATGACCAGAAGGTACACTGGTAAGGTATTTAATATTTCCAAATATATTTATTTAATATTCACATGCAAATCAAAGCTGAAGGTCCAGGTAGTACCATTTACCTCCACTTGTTCATGTAACACAACAGGCTTATATTTCTTTTAAAGGGACTAACACATGATCAAATGATCAACAGTGCAAGTAGGGATTAAAATGCTATTGCAAATTTTGAATACAAGATTAGTGAACTTTATATGAACATTACAGATATATGTGGAGTATTAAGGTTAAAAAAAAAAAAAAAGTACAATTTAAATAAAATTATTCTGAACATTAGGCATACTTATACTACTATTTCATTCCCTTTAAAAGAGGGCAAACTTTCAAAATCATTGACACTTACGTTCTTACACGCAACAAAAGGCACTTTCAGACTGTCAGTAGTAAGATACATTGTATGTTACACTGAAAATTAAAACTAAATATTGAATTAGTGAATATATATATGTAATACAGTCCTGATGGTCTTGACTTGGGAATGTTTATTTCATTCCCAACTTTTAAGAGTTTAGCAGTCATAATAATAGCATTGAATTTGGGTATGTTGGAGTACACAGTACATACCTGTAAATCCTCTTCTACTAGTTCCTCCTTAAATAGAAAAGAAGCTGATACCAACTACACTTTGCTTAGATGATGCTGTTGGAAAGAAAAAGGCACCATGAGAATGTAGGCCCTTGCTATCTATCAAATTGGAACTTGAATGGGTTAAAATAATGGGACTAGACACATCTGGGCTTCTGATTTGAGTTGTTCAAATAGTAGTTCTTTATAGTGCACCATGGTAATTAACTCTTAAAGGAACTGTCTATTCTGGAATGAATTTCACTGTAATACATTCTATTTAGGTCCCAGCATTTGGGGTGCTCTGCTATTTATTTGTTTGTTTGTTTGACTATTCAGATTTTTATTTTTAGTTTATTTCCCATTGTCTTTAGTCAATACTCAAGGAAAAATATTTGAACAAGGGGTGATGACTCAGAACTAGAATCACAATCAATTATATGGGAACAAAGAAAACAATATGAAGAGCCTTTATGCAATACAATCTTCAAGTGTTCCTAAGTTTTGGACGTTTTAGACTTTGAATACTTATGTACTGTTATCCTTGCAAATATGATAATGCACTACAGATAGTTGTAGAAGATTTCAATGAAGATTTCAATTAAATTGTTCTACATTCAGTTGCTACTTCGCTGATGACAGATATGTCTGATGACATTCCTTTCACTCTGGTTTGAATTAGAATTCAGTCAGAATAAGCGGTTACTCTGTCATAAAATAGAGAAAGTCACGAACCCCAGAGATAGTGAGCTGAAGGATCACCCACAAATACAAGTAAAAATAAGGATCAAATTGAATTTTTGAAAGATATTTGAAAAATAGCATAAAACTTTTCTTCACACTTCTTTAAAATTAATCTAGAAAGACCCTTAGACTCAGTCATCAGATCCTTTTGATCCTGAAGGACTTTATGTAAAATATGGTGATATACAGCAAAAATCCTGAACGTGTTTTCTTTGTGCTTGTGTTACTCATTAAACAGAGACAGGGAGTGGCAATGTTGTCACATCCAGACTTCTATATCTTTGGTTATTTGAAATTATTATTTAGATACCTAAATAATTTGGTTCATTTAATAATTTTGTCTTATGCCCATTCACCAGAAAAAGCCACTCAACCTTTCTGGTAAAATAAACTTTTTTAAAGTGAAATTCCATTCACTGTCAGTTCATCTAAATTGTTATAAAGAGTAAAAATGATGTGTTTTTTTTTGTTGTTGTAGGTTGTTTTTTGTTTTTTTGTTCTTTGTTTTTTTTTCTGATTTCATGTGTGCCATAATATCATCTACATTATTAGGGGGTTGGCTATGCAAAGCTAAGACTTTTAATATCACCAGATATAACCAGTTTGGTAAATAACAGAAATATTCCTTCAGTAAGACACAATTTTGTATTTTCCAGTCAATGTTGAATACCATCCCATCCTTAAATAAACAAATAAATGAATGAATAATGACCAAGGTGTGTTTATCTGAAGAAAAATGCCAACAAGCAGATATTTTTTTCAGAATGAATATGAACAGCTATTTTTTGTGAGAAAAGACAGTTTAAGAAAACATTGGTAGAAGATACTTGATTTTAATGTAAACTCTCCACTTTACTATTTTATTTCACAAAAAGTGCTTTGAGATATGTTTAATATAGTCTACTACATCTTACAGTTCTATTCATCCACAGTTTCATTATGTATTAAGCTCACAGGGAAAGACAGCTTCCAGTAAAGTAATCTAATTATCTTCTCAAACACACAGGTACTGTTTGTAGTCAGTATGAAGTGTATCCAGGTACCTAAATAATAATTTAGGTACCTAAACAATCTCTTGTTTCTTGACATGTTCGTTTAATAATTTGAAAAAATATATGACAAGCGACATTTGATTGTGTTTGCATTTAAGCTTATATGCAACCTAAGTTCTGATATCTAAAGAATTAAGGATTAGTTGTTTGATACAATCTTTGATTTACTTGATATCAACTCTGAAAGTGACAAATTATTTCTGAAGTTATCTTGTTTTACTTTGATTGGGAACAGGTTAGGAACACACACAAATTCCCATGCAATGGCACAGCCATGGAGTTATAATTTCCCCATGAGAATCAGTATCAAATAGTTGTCATTTTTTTCATACAACTCCAAGTAGATTTGTGAAAAAAAAAAAAAAAAAAAAAAAAAGATTTTACACATTTTATTTCAATTAAAACATCATCAGACCTCTCAAAGTGACTTAGTAGAGGTCTACTAAGGTACTACCTTAGTAGGTACTTAATAGGTACTACCCCTCTCTGAAATGCTATTTGAGTATGCTTGTATGGCTGAATAAGTGGAATTAGGAACTGAGTTTAAACACTATTTCCCTAATCTCATTCACACTGTTTAGTTGTTTGGTCATTATTTGTGCTATTTTGGATTATTACAAGTACCTGTCTCAAAAAAAAAAAAAAAAAAAAAAAATCTGCTTTACAAGTATACATTCCAAAACACTGTGATCAGGAGTCAGTCTGTGCCCTCCATCTCAAGGGGATCAACCATGGTGTTTTCATATTTTGCAGTGTAAACATAACCTCTAAAAGAGTTGTATTAGATTTTCATAGAGTCATTATGAGACACTACTATTCAGAAGTTTTGTGACTGTTTAACACCTAATCCTGGTGACACTTGTTAAATACATTTTAGAATAAAAATAAAACCTATGAAGACTGGGAGGAAACAAAAAGTCAAAACAGAGCATGGAAATAGAGGTTAGGTTATTTGAAAACTACATGTTTTATGGAAACAGCAGCACTTTTCATATGGCAATATCATACAGCCTGAGCAGAAAGACTGCTCTCCATTTCCAACCTGTGACAAAACTAAACTAATGCATATTTTTTGTAAACAACTACATATGAGCTTGCTATCCAGTCAGTGAAGAATAAAGGAAGAATATCTATATTCTTCTTTTGAAGTTCTAAAATATATCAGGGGAAAAAAAAAATAGCACTTAAGAAAATGAAAATTCTTATATTTAAATACATTTTATAACACACACACACAAAAGAACAACACTACTGAAATAGAAATATAAACATTGATATCTTTATTAAATATGTATAGTGTATATTTTTCTTAATGAAACAAATATGTCATTCACTTTAATTCTAATGTGTCATCCAATAGCTAGTTTGAAAGGAAGAAGTGTAATTTTCTTTCCTAAACTTGGATGTCTATTGCATTGGAAAGGTTTTTATGATATCCATCCTGGTCCAAAGAACTTCTCCAGGAGGGCATACCTCCTGCATATCTTTTGCTTTATTTGCTTCCCCCCTGTGTCAGATACTGTAGGAAATCTCAGATCATGCATGACAGCAGCATAATTTGGCAGCTTCACTGAGCATCTGATATGTTACCTTTAATGAGAGCTTATACACCTAGGCAGGTAGGTACCTAAACTGATGTGTCTTTCATCTGAAGCTGTATCTCATACTAAGATTTGTCTGAAACATCTCTCCATCAGTCCTTGAATGTCTTCTGGGTAACACCAACTAGTTTTGTTGAATATAATGAGGTGGCATTGTTCTAGGAATAGTTAACTTAAGCAATTACTCCCCAAAGGTAGTATACACAAGCACAAGACTTTCCTTTCTCTGTCATTGCATTATTGTCTTGCATTTTACCATTTTTATTTGTATTGGCAGCATCTTCACACAGACTCACACTGCACTTAATTTTATGACACATGGCCTCCAATTCATGCAGTAGATTATCACTACTGTGAAAGCTATAACATAGCCCTTGTAATATTTCAGATACATTACCTAAGTAAAAAATAAATAAAATAAAAATTCACACACAAAAAAAATATATAAGTCTTGGTTTCCCCACCAGATGAAAAACAAGCCCAAGAATACTGTAATGTGGACAGTTATTTTGTGCCAGGGACACTAGACCTCAACATTGTGGATGCAAATTACCCAGCTTCAGAATTTGGCCCTCTGTTTTTTAGTGCTATTGATAAAGTCAGATGGTTTATTATATCTTACTGGTTTATAAACAATTCTTTATTCAATTCTTAAAACTTAGATTAAGTGTAAAGTGTAGTTAGTATGATTAATCCTTTGTTCTACTTCTTGTTGTGTATTTTTCATCTTAGACAATTAAGTAATAGATGACCATTTTCTTTCACAGGTAACCTTTTTTTTTTTTTTTTTTTATTTTCTCCAAAAGCCATCACAATTTATGTTTAAGAAAGAAAACTGTTTATTTTTTGGTCAAAAAATAAACAAAAACTGAAAGATGCTACTGAAATATTATTTATTCAAAATACACTATTTTAGAAGGAAAACAATAACTTCAAACACTTTATTCAAGGTTAAGGAGAAGGACAAGAACAAGGCAACACATATTTACAAATTTTCTTTGCCCCAGTGATTTCTGAGGTGAGAATAGATTACTTTTATTTGGTTGATGAATAAATTTTAGGTAAAAACATGCAGACAAACAAATAAAAAACAAATCTACACAGAGACTGAAACTAGGGCAAGCTGAGTATTTTAAAGGCAAAATTAAGCTTTTCTTCTGAGCTCAACATATCTGACCAAATATTTTTTTATAGTCTTACACCATCAACATTTTCCATGAAATGCAGGACAAATCCCATACTTAGACAAGTCCAAATTAATCACTATTGAAGCAAAATAAAAAATGGTAGTATTTCATTTCAGAAAATGCTTATGAATTATTCAACTACATAGTTTTTTCTTCTTAGGAGATATCAATTTAACTTATATTAATGCTTATAACCGTATAAGATGACAGCTTCTGTTATGAAAAAACATAACATGTTTACAAAATGTTTTTTGTAATATGACAGAGGAAAACTTATTTTAATGTATTAATACAGTATCAGCATCAACAAAAATTGTACATCCCCTAGTAAGACCAATAGATATTGCTCATCTATTCTATAAGTGTTGTGCAAATGTGATATTTTGCACTAAATCAAGTAAGAATAAAAAAGACTCCCTATAGTACAAATTCGTCATATCATGTGCATTTAAGAAAGGAATTCCTTTCTCAAAGAGTAGCCTTCACATGTCAGTAGTCATGCTTTAGAACTATATAGAAAATTTCTGTGCCAGTTTTTCCAGTTTCTAGATTACAAGCTAAAACCTTGCAGGTGTTATTTTTACCTCTTGCATAAAAGGAAACCATCTCAGACTTCTAAGAATTTAAAAATAATATTTGGCTTTTAGGATTTTTTTTTTTTTCCCAAATGAATAAAATAATCCATAATTGATTACATTTTAACCTAAGTAGAGTTAAATTAGAGATTAGTTGCATTATATGTACAACACATAAATACAATCATAAATATAGATATACGTCTCCCCATTATTGGAACCTGTTCCAATCTAGGGCAAAATGCAAATGAGAAACTTAATAAGTTATTATCTTATTATGGTAAGTTATTAATAAGTTATTCCAAAGTCGAATAGAGAACCTGAAGGGGTATGTAGTAATATTTTTGTCTCTTTCTTCTATACATTGGTCTTTGGACTGCCTCTTTTCTAATGAAGGTATGATCTAGCTTAAGTAAGATATAACTCCTGTTTAATCAAAAAACCTTGTGGAGATATTGATATGGGTAGATAATTAACTATGTTTTGTTTGAAAGAGATAAAATATGTACTTTGAGGCAAGATGACCCAGGCCCAGATGTCTAAAGGATGATTAACTGAGGAACTGCTAATCAGCAGGTTGACATTCTTAAGGGAATGTCATGTTGACATGTTATGTTGACATGTTGAATGTTACGTCACATGTTGAATGCCATGATGAATGTTATGTTGACATTCTTAAGGGAAACATCCTGACTATGCCCTTGAACAACATCAAAGCATGAATAGTGCGCTGAAATACAAAGATTAGAAGCATTCTAATGTGAACTATCCATGAACTATCCATTACTATAATAGTAATAATCACACTCATAGTCTGGGACCTACATGTCCATGTCCAGTGGTCTAACAAGGGACCGTTCCTCTCTGGGGTTACACAAAATGATTTTGTCATAACAGCATTATGCTAATTATGTAACTAGTTGGAAGCTAGGGGATGGCACAAACATGTAAATGTATCCCACCTCGTACCTAGACTTGCGCAATTCTGAAATAAATAATATCTTGACCTAGTGTGTGAACTGACATATTGCATACTGGGTAACAAAAACAAATATTTTTTCAGACAATATTGTCACAGTCTGAGGGCTTTTTTCAGTTTCCTCCTTCAAATTCTCCATCAAGGAAGATAGAAAGAGGAACAAGCCCAGTGAACCAGAAGGATCACTAAATGCCGTCAAAATTGTTTTCTTCTCATAATGTACTAGATGTTTGTGCTCACATTTCATAATTAATTCAGTTCCCAGTTCAGTGACTGGAGCTTTTGTTCAAAAGGTAGGATACATATGTTTGGAGTTCTGGAGGACTGGTCATCTCCAGACAGGGAGATAAAAAGTATTGCTACAAAGAGCAGCTTGACTACTCAAAGCAATCTTTAAGGAAAGTTTTTTTAAAAGAAAATGAAAAAATAAAATAAAATAGAACAACATTCCTTGTAGCATCCTGGTGTTTTGTTTACCAAGCTGTCATTGATTTCAAATAATAACAAGGCATGGAGCTGTAGAATTGGGTCATTAGGAACTTTTTCAATGCCTGGAGACATATATGATAACATTCTGCTCTCTAGTTACCTACTTTGTATGTTGCTAATGCTTGTCATTTCTATTTCCCTATGTCTTGTCATATACACACATAGGGCTGCATAAATAATAATTAGGATATTGTAGGATACCAAGTTTCATGTATTGTGTTTTTTGTTTGTTTGTTTGTTTGTTTTTTTCAAACTGACATCCACTTTCTGCTTCATTAATTTTATTGCCATTAATATCTAATATCTTCTCCATAGTTAGCTTAATATAAAAGGAATATTTGAAACAGTTTAAAATTTTCACATCTCACAAAACAAGAACAACAAAAAAAGACAGCGATGTCATGTTTAGAAACCAACTTTGTAGCAGGGCTGTGTGTTGAAAATATAGAAGTCAGGTGAATGGAGTACATGAAATCTTAATAACAAGCTCTGTAGGTATCTGCTAACTTCACTCTTAATCCCCTAGAGAGACTTAAACAATGTTCTGATTGTAGTGTTGATTATTTCCTTTCCTGAAATTCTCCTCTTTGTCACATGGTAGAAAGATAAATACATAGCTAAGAAAGGGATTCAAATGTCTCCAAGGTAAACTGTTCTGAAAGCTTACTGCCAAGAAAGAAACACAGTGTGGAAGCTAGAAAAGATATCACCAGATCCTTTTGTGCTTTACTGAAGTGCATTTTTCCATTTCATCACTTGGAAGAGTTTCTTCATGTTTTACACTTAGAATTCAAATATAATTTATATTGGAGAAATCACTCTTAGTATTCTTATTGCTATTTCATTAATTGTCACTATTTCCTGGGGTGGGTGGTCATGGTATTTAATTAAGTCTGGAAGTTTGATATTATGGATAAACAAACAAACAAACAAAAGCAACCGAACAAAACAACAACAAAACCAAGTAATTATGATTACTTGTTTTACTCGAATACATTGGAAGTTGTTTGTTTCTGTGCAAGAACTTCTTCCCACACATTTAAGCAACAAACTATTCTGCCATAATTTTATAGCCCCACGGTAACTGAGTGGGAAAAAAATATACCATATAAGGTAATTTAATGCTAGATGTTATGGCATTTTATAGTACCTTGATTAAAGCAATGAAATCTATTAATAGAAGAACAAAGGAGGATTATACTCCTGAATGTCACAGATGTGCAAACCACCTTATCTGAGTTGCAACATAGAAACAGCTTATATTTATGAACAGCTTATTGTGGTCTTTATACTGTTACTTTGTATGAAATATTATTTTAAATATTGACTATGTGTGACACACACATATGGATTAATATATATACAAGAATGGAAATCTGAACTTCATATTAGAATAAGAAAAATCATCAAATATTGCAAAGTCCCCTTCCTTATACCCTGGAATAATGTCATCCAAATGGAAGTTTGCAATTGCTGAAATCTAGTGTAAAATCTCTATTCACTTAATAATGGCAAAAATTAATTATGTGATATAGTCTTTATTTTACTATTCCTCTTGATGTGTTTAGATCTATTTTTTTAGGTCTAAATTTCTAGACCTATTTTTTTAGATCCTCATGCTAAGGGGGGGGAGGGGGGGGTGGCGGCAGGGATGCAGAACCACAGACAGTACTCCAGGTGTGGTCAATGTGGCCTCACTTAACTTGTTGACAATGTTTTCCCTAATGCAGCCCAGGATGCCTTTGTGGAAACAGCACATTGCCAGCTTATGTGCAACTTGGCGTGCACAAGGACCCCCAGGTTCTTTCCTGCAAAGATGTCCTCCAGATAGACAGCCCCCTGGCATAGATTGGTGCATTAGAGGCTGTGGAATTTGGTGGGTCAAGGAGGGCCAGAGGGTATTCCTACTTTCCCAGTCCAGTTCCCTGTTCCAAGCTCAAGCTCATGGCAAGACTGACCAAGTATTCCTGATAGATGAACACAAACTCAAAGGTACACATACATGATGCACAAATGACTGACTACATGGACACAAAACATTGAGGTTTTCATAAGCACTCACATAAGCACACAGCACTCACACAAAGTCAGCAGCTTATACAACCTGATCCTATTCCTCCCTTCTACCTGAAAAGCATTGAAGATGGCTAATCTACTGAAGCAGCTGCTCTTAGAACCTCAGTCTGTCCAGATGCTGACCCTATGCCTTGACCCCCTCCAGTTGATGGTTTCTGGACTGCCAAGCTCCTCAACTTCACAATCCCACTCCAGTTGCTGCTACTCAGGACTCTTAGCCTCTTTGCTGGTTAGAGTGGCTTGAAGTTTGCTTCTGTTCACGGTTGCACCAGCCAGAAGAGGGAGTGCACCCACAGGGAATATAGTTATAAATAGGACTTTGCCCTTCCCCTAAACACTCCAGAATGTCTTGCACATTCCCACATGCCCACACTCCAGAACATGTCCTGCATGTTTCCACATTAAACAATCCCCTTAAAACAACCCATAAAAATATTTACATGTTGCCCAAGTGCTTTACCTTGGCATCCTAGGGAAATGGGATATCACATACTCTTTTAGGCAGTCGGCAACATGATCTAGGGTGGGAGCTTCTCCTATTAACTCCTCTCAGAGGGTCCAGTACCCAGACTAGGGGCTGACCATCATCTTGTGGAGGGAGGACCATAAGACTGCATTTATTGTTAAGGTATTTCAGCATGAACCCAATTCCCCCCCCACACACCTTATATGTATATATATATATATAAATATACACTTATATATATACATACATACCTATATATATATACACCTATATATATATATACCTATATATACCTATATACACCTACATATATATATATATAATCCTGGATCTAAATTCATCTCACCTAATCTTTGCACTTTACTGAATCTCATAAGTTAGGAATACGGATGGTTTTAAAGTTGGGGTGCTCTGTTTGCCCTGAAGACCTTTTTTGGGTTGCTCCACCCAGTATCACTTCCCTTATTTTCACAGGTATTTATGTTTAATGTGATTAGCCTTCAGTCATGTAACCTAAAAAAATGCAGTTCTTCCCATGACTTCACGTTTCTCTCATAGGTATATATTCTTGTAGGTCACAGGTAGTTCTGAAGACATTTATTTAAAGTGGAATCTAAAACATCTCTTCATAAAATAATAAAAGTTATACAATTATTCTTCAATGTTATGTAGCAGATTTCTGGACATGTGGGCATTGCTTCTAAAAAAATATATATATAAAAAGAGAAGGATAAAAATATGTTTTTGTATGGAACATTTAATATACAACCAATTACATCATTATATTTCACTCACACAGTTGTGCATTATTCATCCATCTCAATACTGTTACCGAAATATTTCTAATTCATCACAGGCTACACTGCACTCAGTTTTACAATAGGTTTCTTTTATATATCTTTTATATCATCCTGATTTATACAACAGTTCTATTTGTATTAATTTTCTTAACTGACAGCAAGTATGGTCTTCTGCCATATTTCTTCCATGGCTGAAAAATTTGTAATATGGGGTGGGGTGGGGGAGATATCAAAATATCTGCATATATTGGTACATACTTATATATAATCCAAGCATAAAATTTAATTCTATTGAAATTAACACTGAAAGCATGTATCAGTTCCCCAAATTTTAAAAATTAAAATAAATATTGTAAAGATTTTGTATTTTTCATAAACTTTTTTCATAAACACCTTTTTTTTCATAAATTAATATATCACAGAATCACAGAATAGTCTAGGTTGGAAGAGACCTCCAAGATCACCGAGTCCAACCTCCGACCTAACGCTAACAAATCTTCCACTAAACCATATCCCTAAGCTCTACATCTAAACGTCTTTTAAAGACCTCCACGGATGGTGACTCAACTACTTCCCTGGGCAGCCTATTCCAGTGACTAACAACCCATTCAGTAAAGTTCTTCCTCATATCCAACATAAACCTCCCCTGGCACAACTTTAGCCCATTCCCCCTCATCCTGTCACCAGGCACGTGGGAGAATAGACCAACCCCCACCTCGCTACAGCCTCCCTTGAGGTACCTGTAGAGTGCAATAAGGTCACCCCTGAGCCTCCTCTTCTCCAGGCTAAACTGTCCCAGCTCCCTCAGCCGCTCCTCATAAGACTTGTTCTCCAGACCCTTCACCAGCTTCGTAGCCCTTCTCTGGACTCGCTCAAGCACCTCCATGTCTTTCTTGTAGCAAGGGGCCCAAAACTGAACGCAGTACTCGAGGTGCGGCCTCACCAGAGCCGAGTACAGGGGGACAATCACTTCCCTGGACCTGCTGGCCACGCTGTTTCTTATGCAAGTCAGGATGCTGTTGGCCTTCTTGGCTGCCTAAGCACACTGCTGGCTCATATTCAGCCAACTGTCAACCATCACTCCCAGGTCCTTCTCTGCCAGGCAGCTTTCTAACCACACATCTCCGAGCCTGTAGCGCTGCTTGGGGTTGTTGTGCCCCAGGTGCAGGACCTGTCACGTGGCCTTGTTGAACTTCATACCGTTGGCCTCGGCCCATCGGTAAAGCCTATCCAGATCCACCTGCAGAGCCTTCCTACCCTCGAGCAGATCGACACACGCACCTAACTTGGTGTCGTCTGCAAACTTGCTGAGGGTGCACTGGATCCCCTCATCCAGATCATCGATGAAGATGTTAAAGAGGACTGGTCCCAGTACCGAGCCCTGTGGACTGGTCCCAGTACCGAGCCCTGGGGGACTCCACTAGTGACCGGCCTCCAACTGGATTTGACTCCATTCACCACAACTCTCTGGGCCAGGCCATCCAGCCAGCTCTTAACCCAACAAAGTGTACGCCAGTCCAAGTCATGAGCAGCCAGTTTCCTGAGGAGAATGCTGTGGGGAACGGTGTCAAATGCCTTACTGAAGTCAAGGTAGACCACGTCCACAGCCTTTCCCTTATCCACTAAGCATGTCACCTCGTCACAGAAGGAGATCAGGTTCATCAAGCAGGACCTGCCCTTCATAAACCAAAGCTGACTAGGCCTGATCGCCTGCTTGCCCTTCAACTGCCGCATGATGACACCCAAGATAATCTGCTCCATGAGCTTCCCTGGCACTGAGGTTAAACTAACAGGCCTATAGTTCCCCGGGTCTACCCTCCGGCTCTTCTTGTAGATGGGCGTCATGTTTGCTAGCCACCAGTCAAGTGGGACCTCCCCCGATAGCCAGGACTGCTGATAAATGATGGAAAGTGGCTTGGCCAGCTCCTCTGCCAGTTCTCTCAGTACCCTCAGGTGGACCCCATCCAGCCCCATCGACTTGCATATATCCAAATGCTGTAGCAGGTCGCCAACCATTTCCTCGTGGATTGTGGGGGCCACATTCTGCTCCCCATCCCCTTCCTCGAGCTCAGGGTACTGGGCGTCCAGAGAACAACTGGTTTTGTTGTTAAAGACTGAGGCAAAGAAGGCATTAAGCACCTCAGCTTTTTCCTCATCTCTGGTTACTAAGTTTTCCCCTGCATCCAGTAAAGGGTGAAGATTCTCCTTAGTCCTCCTTTTGGTATTGATGTATTTATAAAAACATTTGTTGTTGTCTTTAACAGCAGTGGCCAGATTGAGCTCCAGATGAGCTTTGGCCTTTCTGATTTTGTCCCTGCATCGCCTCGCAGCATCCTTGTAGTCCCCCTGAGTGGCCCACCCTCTTTTCCAAAGATTATAAACCCTCTTTTTTCTCCTAAGCTCAAGCCACAGTTCTCTGCTCAGCCAGGCCGGTCTTCTTCTGCGCTGGCTTGTCTTTGGGCATGTGGGGACAGACAGCTCCTGAGCCATTAAGATTTCTTTCTGGAAGAGCGCCCAGCCCTCCTGGGCTCCTCTGTCATTCAGAACCACCTCCCAAGGGACTCTGCCAACCAGTGTCTTGAACAGCTCAAAGTCAGCCCTCCGGAAGTCCAAGACAGCGGTTTTACTGATCCCCTTCCTGACTTCGCCAAGTATCAAGAACTCTACCATTTTGTGGTCACTCTGCCCAAGACAGCCCCTGACCAGCATGTCTCCCACCAGTCCTTCTCTGTTAGTGAACAGAAGGTCTAGCGGGGCACCTCCCCTGGTAGGCTTGCCAACCAGCTACGTCAGGAAGTTATCTTCCACGCTGTCCAGAAACCTCCTGGACTGCTTTCTCTGGGTTGTGTTGTGTTTCCGGGATAAGTCTGAGAAGTTAAAGTCACCACAAGAACAAGCACTGACGATTTCGCAACTTCTGCCAGCTGCCTGTAGAACTCCTCATCCATCCCCTCATCCTGGTTTGGCGGTCTATAACAGACCCCCACCAGGATGCTTCCCTTGTTGGCCTTTCCGCTGATCCTAACCCATAGCAACTCTACCTTGTCATTCCCAGCCTCAAGTTTGACGACATCAAAACACTCTCTAATATAGAGAGCCACTCCACCACCCCTTCCGTGCTGCCTGTCCCTTCTGAAGAGCCTATAGCCAGACATTGCAGCACTCCAGTCATGAGAGTGGTCCCACCACGTTTCCGTGATGGCAACCAAGTCATAGCCTGCATGCTGCGCAATGTCTTCCAGCTCCTCCTGCTTATAATATACAAAAGGAAATTTTTGTAATAAACAAAATATTAATTTTTAATAATCAAAATATTACAAAAATATTTTAAATCAAATAAATCAAAATATTACAAAATCTGTGTAATATACAAAAGGAAATTTGTCTTTACCCATTAAAGAAATGTAAACAAGTGAACTAAGCAAAACAACTGATCCAATTCTACTTCTGTGCCATAGGACTTCATTTATTGGTAAGGAACTTTAATGCTTCCAAACTCAAGTCAGATTGAACTCTAGTTTTAAAATCTCAACTAATTTTTTGCACTTTACTGACTCTCTTAAATTAGGAAGCAGTTTGCCCATAGCCATCTCCAGGCAGTAAATTCCTTGAGTGGTTTGTCCCCACTTTTCCCTCCATTTGTGGACACTGGCTTATCTTGTCATTCTGATTTATTTGATATAGACAACATCTAGTGTTTCTAGAGCTCTCTCTTCTGCTTAAGGCTAAGGTTGCATCTGCAGGCCTTTATACTTAATGGACACATAGGTCCAGATATGAATTCATATTTTCACAGAATCATAGGATCACAGAATGATTAAAGTTGGAAGAGACCCCTGGAGGTCATCTTCTGTAACACCCTTGCTTAAATAGGGACACCTAGAGCAGGTTGCCCAGGACCAGGTTCAGGTGACTTTTTAAGATTTCCAGGCAGGGAGACTCCACAGCTTCTCTGGACAACCTGTTTCAGTGCTCCACCACCTGCACAGTAAAAAAGTGCTTCCTGACATTCAGATGGACTGGTGTTCCAGTCTGTACCCATTGCCTTTTGTCTTGGTACTGGGTACTGTCAAAAAGAGTCCAGCTTCATCTTCTTTGCACCCTCCCTTCAGGTATTTATACATATTGACAGGATTCCCCCTGAGCCTCCTTTTGTGCAGGAATCCTATCCAGTCCCACCTCTCTTAGCCTTTGCTCATAGAAGAGGTGCTCCAATCCCTTGATTATCTTTGTAGCCCTTCATTGGACTCTTTCCAGTATGTCTAGGTCTCTCTTGCGCTGGGGAGCTCAGAACTAGTCCCAGTGCTGAGTAGATGGAGCTGAATAATCCTCACAAGAAAACTCTTTAAATAAAAAGAGTATATAGTACTCCTTGTATCCTAGCTGGAACACCTAAACTGAGTGCCTAAAATTAGATGGCATTATCCCACTGTTATGATATATGACATCCAAAAAGGAATATGTCTACTGATCATTTTAAAATCAGTGACATTTGAGCCAGATAACTAAATTTTGAGTGCTTTTGACCTTCATCTAATCTTTCTTACAACTTAACTATTATAACAAAGAAAACTGTTGCTTGTAGGTAAGCTGTAAAGAAAAGATGAGTTTCATGATTTGTCTGGCATGTCTGTGGTTTTCTTTTTATTAATGGAAGCCTACTCTCTGTAATTATAAACATTAGATGTCATTATCTTATTTGTCATTATCTTATTGCAACAATATTTTTGTCTCCCTCTTTCATCCCACTTTATCAGGTTCCTATCTTTGTTGCAAACATTTGTTTACTTATGCTTCCCTGTCTTCCTTCTCCAACCATTCTTCTTTTACAAAGCACTTTACTGTAATGGAAGTAAAAAGACTGAACAGTGAAGACTATTGTTCCAAAACAGATCCTTCACTTTTGTGTGAATGCACTTTTTTACTTTGTCTGAAGACTCAGACAAACAAAATTGCTTTCAAACAGCTTTTTCTCAAAGATGTCTCAGTAGACTTGTTCAATTTTGTAGTTCATTCATCTCTTGGTCAGAGATTACATACTGCTAGGATAACCACAGTCTAAGCCCACAGAATCTATTCTCTCACTAACTGAACCAATTTTAAATCTTTCTAACCTTCTCTCTCATAATCTCTTCAAATAAATAAATAAATAAATAATAAAGATGTCAGGGAGATTTTGTGTCTTACATATTTGCAGTTAACAAAATGCACCAGTTTCTCTCCAGCCCATAAGAAAGAAAAAGAAAAACAGGGCAAAGCTGTAAATAATATGTGAAGTATTTGTAGTCTAAAACCAGTTGCATATTCTAGGTTGTCTAGCCATCATTCTGGGTGCTTTTGACATGAATCTCTAGTCAAATTCTAACTCAGTTGCAACAGTGGACAGAATTAAGAATTAAGAAAAAAATATTGATGTTCCAGGTCTATTTAAAAAATTAGGGAAAATCAACAAAAACAGCAAAACACCTTTTCTAAAAACGAATGTATATAAATTCTTCATTGTGTGTTTTTTTTTTTTTTTCCAGTTCACATATTTTGTACTTTGATGTTCACTCAAATTCAACTAACTCGTTACAATTGAAAAAGTTCTGTATGCTACAGCATTTTATAGCCCATTTAAAAAGAACATTATCATTCTTGTTTGTTTTTTTTTGTTGCTGAGTTCTAACTATTATTCAAAGTAAGAGAATGCTGAAAGAATGGGCAACATTTTTTCTCAGTACAGTGAGAAAAAAACATCAAATAAATGAGGCAGACAGATCTGTTCCTTAGCTGGACCAGTATAATTTTACTGAGTTCAAGGGGGCATCTTCTTTTCTTATAGAAATTTTGGTCTTTAGCAACTAAATGAGAGATCAGTATAATTTGTAGGAGTCAATTACACAACATCTATTTTCAAATGCAGGAGAGAAAAAGCAGTTGCAACATTAAAGGAGCATTTAAGAGCAGTGGATGTTGAGACCCTTCTTTAAAGGGTAAAAACAACAACAACAACAAAAATGAAGAACAGGTTGATAATAAGAGAATAAAAGGTTGTTTCTCAAAAAATGAGATGAAATTTTATTTTCTAAATGTTACGCAACTGTTGAAGAACATTTGCCAAGATGCTGCACATTTGATTCTTTTTTCCTTGATGCGGACAGTATTTTATCAAAATACATAGGCAAGCAGACCCCTTTGTATAGACAGTCTTTACTCTGCTTAAATCTACCAGTCATCTTCACAAGCATTTTCCACTTTGTTTTGATTCATTCTAACTATACAAAAAGACAAGAATAGGTAAGAAAGGTAAGAATTTTACTCCAGTCAACATTACTTTTTTCTTGTTAGACATTATCCTAGGTATTTTATTTTCTAAACAAAGATCAGAATTCATAGTAATTCCAATGTGTTTTGAATTTCTAAGACTATATACAATTTAAAATTATTCTTAAGTGCTTGGAATTCAATTTGAACATAATACAAGCTGAGGTTTGAATACTATGTGTATTTTTTTTGTTTTCAGAAAGTAAAACTGAATTATATATATATATATATGCTTAATTTTCTGTGCTATGAATACTGTAGCTAGGATATGGATACATCTTCAATCAGTTATTTGATAATTACACCACAATCATATAGCCAACTGATATGTTGATAGAAATAAGGAAACAAAAGCCTGTGCTACACTACAGTCTAGATTAAATGTTTAGTTCTAGGCTGGAGGGCCAAGGTATATTAGACTGTGCCACGTGTCATATTTCCAAACAAATTCAACTGCTTGACTTTTGCATCACAGTGGTTCATGCTAGGCTAATTTGCAATGTAGTAAAAAATACATTCCTGTACTCACAGAAGATGTGGTCTTAGATGTATAATTCTCATTGGCTTTGTATAAAACATGAAGAATATCAAAATATATTTAGATTATGATAATGACAGACATTCCTAGTAGATGAATCCACAAGATGGGGTGAGGTAACTGGATAGATAAAAGACTGCAAACTATCATGCTTATGTAGAACTAAGACATTATTGCAAATCTATTTTAGTACACATTAATGTTGGACTAATAACAGACTCTCTTAAAAGAATTTGCGTATTATAAAAACCTTTGCAGATACTCTGCATGTGTGTATATTAAAAAGTCCTTGTTGTGCCTTCATTTCCTTAAAACATCAAATTACTCTCTTTCTCTCTCTTTTTTTTTTTTTTTTTTTTTTTTTAGATATATTTAAACTGTAGAGGTGAAATCTAAAATACTTAAATATTTTCATGAAAAAAAAAAAAAAAAAAAAACATAGTTGTTTCTGAAAATGTTATTCTGGAAACCTATAAAGTCCCCAAAATCATAATGAACAAATGATTACTAGAACACAAGCAACAGCTACAGTAGTACTTGGAAGACTCATATATACTATAATAAGGTGGGTTTTTTGGTTGTTTTTTTTGTTGTTTTCTTATGTTTCCTTTTTTTTTTTTTTTTCTGACATATTGCTACAAGTGTTAGACTGCTACAAGTAGTCTCTGAATTATAACACCAGTATCAAATGGCAGCTGAGCAATGTCAGTATATTACTTATTTTTTTTCTGTTTCTGATTCAGTTCTGACACTGACTTTGAAGTCTTTTACATATTTCTCATGAATGGCCTTTTACAGTACTGAAGAAGTCTGTGTAAAATTAATTTCATTTTTAACAAGTCTTTATTTTTTATAAAGAAGCATTCAGATTGCTTGTAGATGTATTTATGTATATTCATGGATTTCTATGCAGATCTTTTTCTTGTATAATTCTCAGAAAATTAGCAAAATGTAGCAAAACTAAATAACTTTTAAATTGACAATTCCAATTTTACTAAACTTCTTGTAAAGAGGTTTCTGTGTTGTTCAATGCAAAATCTTTTTGCAGACTAAAACAAACTTATCAGTGAAAATTGTGCTTAAATTGAAATGTATCTGCAAACAGACAGGAATCTAAAACTAGCCCAGCTCAATCTATGTTCTTTGTCTTTGAAGACCTCCTCCAAAATCAACAACAACAAAAAAGTGCAAACATATTTGAGAACTTATTTAAAGCAGCATGAGCATAAAACAAAAGTTGATAACTTGAAGTTGAATCATTAGTCACAAAGGTTCAGCAATTCAAGCTTTATCTCTTGTTCTTTAGTACAAAAGAAGGTAAAGATGTTTTGATGTAAATTGATTTTTGCATATAGAAAGCATAACTGAACTCTTCATGTTCTTCAAGTATGGTTGAATGAAGCTGATTGAAACAACAGGCTTCTTTTAAATATGCTTTTTTCAACTCAGAACAAATGTTAGTAGTCTTTGAGGGTTCAGACTTGTTTAGTTAAACATACAGACTATTTTCACATATCAGGATGGTGCCTGCACTATCCTCCCACTCTCTATATCCTACAGATGTCAACTCCTCTTTTTTTCTCACACAACGTATTATTATAAAAAGAAAGAGGAAATTCTCAGGACACTCTTATTAGAATCCTGTCTGAGGGGAAATAAATCATTAATGTTTTTCTAAGCTCTTACAATAGAATTTCTTCAGAAAGAAAATAAGGAAAACATTACAAAAATATAACATTGTACTTGTTCCCCTAGCAGAGTATTCTTCAATACAGTCATTAATAGAGGAAGAGTGGAGGGGAGGAGGAGAGATAAAAACAAATAAAGAAAAAAGGCTGAAGTTAGGTTAGAGAAAAAAAGGAACTAGCCAGTATCTCATATATATATATATATATATATATATATATATATAATTTTATATATAAATGTTAAATATTTATATATAAATTTAAATATTATATATATATAATTTTTATATATATATATATATTTTACAGTGAAAGTAGAGGGATAACAGATAATTTGGAAAATAATAATATGGAGAAAGAAATAAAAATGTTATAACTGGTCTAGCAAATAGCAATGAGGAATAATAGCAAATATGTAGAACAAAACAGCTTGCAGAGAAAATGCAGAGGTAACATTCGCACAATGCATATTTCAGTGTTTCCTCAGATAACCTCTAGCTTGATATTGTGAACTGAATACAAATTAGTATCTGGAGCACATTAAGTGTGCTCCAGGAGCATAACTTTCAGTTTATTTTCAACAAATAGAAAAAAAAAAAAAAAATAGTTTGTGTATTGAGCTATCATTTCTCAGTATAAGTTGAAATGTAGCAAAGGGGGACAATCAAGAGTTTCTGTTTAAAAATCAAAGTTTTGATCTGAATTAAAACAGTACACGTATGCACCCAAAGAGTTCTCTGAGCGTTTATGCTTCAACAAAATAAATAAATAAATGTATAAATTCATAGGCCAGAGCTGCCAACATTTTTTTCTCCTTTAAATAATTCTTATCCCAATTATTCACCGCTGCTAATCTGGAAAGAGAGAAAGAGAGAGAGAGAGAGAAAGAGAGAGAGAGAGAGAAAGAGAGAGAGAGAGAGAGAAAGAGAGAGAGAGAGAGAGAAAGAAGGAAGGAAAGAAAGAAAGAAAGAAAGAAAGAAAGAAAGAAAGAAAGAAAGAA
>NC_048893.1:155602750-155650352 GCF_011077185.1 Oxyura jamaicensis
GAAAGAAAGAAAGAAAGAAAGAAAGAAAGAAAGAAAGAAAGAAAGAAGAGAAGAGAAGAGAAGAGAAGAGAAGAGAAGAGAAGAGAAGAGAAGAGAAGAGAAGAGAAGAGAAGAGAAGAGAAGAGAAGAGAAGAGAAGAGAAGATGGAAAAAAAAAAAAAGAGAGAAAGAAAGAAGCTTTTACAAGGTATTACAGTCATACCTATGCCCATACCTTGAGACATGATCCTAGATCTAGATCTGCTTTTTTGATGTCAAAATGGTTGCTTAAAGGATAAAAACAATTAATTTCTTGTGCTTTAAACATAAACTATTAAAATCTATTCCTATCTCTCTTTTTTCTCTGAACTGACCTCTTAATGGTCAGAATTACCATGTTCAAACACCACCACCATACAGTCATCAAAGTAAAAGAAAAGAGTGATCACAAACAGTACAGTGCTTGTGATCTCTGCAGTTATTCCTAGATAAATCTATTCTGGAGCCCATTTCTGCTGTCTCTCTCACACACATACACTATATTGTGGGCATGGCTTTTATTGTGGAGGTGTAGGAATGAGTTCCTTGCTTTAGTAGCACAGGACAATTTGCCAACGAAAATTTGTTAGGGCACTCAGAATTGTTCATGCTGAATGGCGATCATTTATCTAGTTAATGTGTGAATAGTTTTGTTCTAACCCTTGCTGTTTTTCTTCTCGCACTTTTGTACAACTACTTTGATACAGAGATATACTGTTTCGGATCATGAATAGCTTCTTTTTAAAAAAAACAGAATTCCATGTATCAAGACTTCATTGCCCATATTCTGAATTTAGATTTGATTGAAAACAAACAAACAAACAAACAAAACCTTCAGTACAAAATATAAACATCTTCATAAAATGTCCACTCAGAGGTAGAAACACCTGCTAGAAAAAAACCCGTGCTTGGAACACTATTTGCAAACATATGCTATGGATTGTCCCAGTTTGGAAAATATTCTAGAGCCTTCTGGCTTCTGGTCCTTCCCATGACTGTTCAGTATATTTTACCAAGTAGCAACTTTAGCCCATTCCCCCTCGTCCTGTCACCAGGCACGTGGGAGAATAGGCCAACCCCCACCTCTCTACAGCCTCCTTTAAGGTATCTGTAGAGAGCGATAAGGTCACCCCTGAGCCTCCTCTTCTCCAGGCTGAATAAGCCCAGCTCCTTCAGCCGCTCCTCGTAGGACTTGTTCTCCAGGCCCCTCACCAGCTTCGTCGCCCTTCTTTGGACCCTCTCAAGCACCTCCATGTCCTTCTTGTAGCGAGGGGCCCAAAACTGAACACAGTACTCGAGGTGCGGCCTCACCAGAGCCGAGTACAGGGGGACGATCACCTCCCTAGCCCTGCTGGTCACACTATTTCTTATGCAAGTCAGGATGCCGTTGGCCTTCTTGGCCACCTGAGCACACTGCTGGCTCATATTCAGCCGACTGTCCACTATCACTCCCAGGTCCTTCTCCACCTGGCAGCTCTCCAACCACTCATCTCCCAGCCTGTAGCTCTGTTTGGGGTTATTACGCCCCAGGTGCAGGACCCGGCACTTGGCCTTGTTAAATTTCATGCAGTTGACCTCAGCCCATCGGTGCAGCCTATCCAGATCCTCCTGCAGAGCCTTCCTACCCTTGAGCAGATCGACACACGCACCTAACTTGGTGTCATCTGCAAACTTACTGAGGGTGCACTCAATGCCCTCGTCCAGATCATTGATGAAGATGTTAAAGAGGGCCGGCCCCAGCACCGAGCCCTGGGGGACGCCACTAGTGACTGGCCTCCAACTGGATTTGACTCCATTTACCACAACTCTTTGGGCCCGGCTATCCAGCCGGAAGCGTGCGCCAGTCCAAGCCAAGAGCAGCCAGTTTCTTGAGGAGAATGCTGTGGGAAACGGTGTCAAAAGCCTTGCTGAAGTCAAGGTAGACCACATCCACAGCCTTTCCCTCATCCACCCAGCGCGACACTTTGTCATAGAAGGAGATCAGATTCGTCAAGCAGGACCTGCCTTCCATAAGGTATCTTATAAGGTATCCATAAGGTATCTTTTCCATAAGGTATCATATCTTTTCAGCTCCCATCATTCAGTTCTGCTATTATTGCTGAGCAGTTTAACTTTTATATCATTTTATTTTGTCTGACATTTCACTAGTGAAACACTAGGAAATACAGAGATCTCAAATAAACTTTAACCATATGGTTGCTTAATAATCATGACCTCACATTCAGATGATATAAGGCTATATTTCCCTACAAAATCAGAAATAATATATTCACATATTCCTAAGAAACAGAAGTGTAACTAACTCTATTGTTTCTGTTTTGAGGGGCAAAAAATTATGAGAATACAAATGAGGCATTCAGTGTTTAAATACAGATTAGAACTTTTTTTGATTGTCTTTACTGTACCAAAATGGGATGTCTGAAAATAAAATAATATTCATACAGAATTATAGACCTTTGAAAATGTTATTTATAAGAAACTAAAACAAAAACAGTCAATGAAAAACAGAAAGTACAAGGTCATACTATTTTTATACTAGAAAGAATCTTTGTTAACTTCAAAACAGATCTTGGCTTATAGAGAAAAAAAAGATGCTCAGCTTTCAGGCACATGGTATAATGGTGGTTTTTGTTGTTGTTTTTAACTTTAATAAATTTAACATATATAAATATTTTTAGATGTCACCGCCAAAAGTTTTATATAAAATTCTAATGAAAAATTATACATTTTTCCAAAGACAAAGGCAGAAAAAGATGACACAGTAATTTCCTGATCCTGTTATATGCATAATTCACTTTTATGCAATCAGAAATCTCTTTGCTGTCTGGATAAAGTTTACTATGTCATTTCAGTTTTTACTGAAACAAAAAAATGTAGAAATTCTGAGAAGGCTCAGAATATTATTCTATTTCTAGGCAAGAGACAAAAGCTTTTCTAACATTCACAAATTACAAAGACAAGACAGTTTGGGAGAATAAGGTATGGTAGGTTAACCTTTATCAGCATCAAGACCCTCCACCCAGAGGCTCTTTCATTGACCCTTCTGAACAGTACAAGGGAAGGAAATAATATTAAAACAGGGAGATCACTTTCCAGTTACTTTCATGGGCAAAACAAATTAACTTGGGAAAAATGTATTTAATTAATTGCCAATTAAAAATGCAGAGGGATGGTGATAAACAAGAGCAAAGTACCTTCTCCCTTGGCCCCTATTCTTCCCAGTCTCAACTTCACTCCTTCATCCCCAACTTTTCTACCTCCCCCACACACCAAGTAGTGCAGGTGATACAGGGAATAGGGGATTGTGTTCAGTTTATAATAGTTTATTTCTGACACTTCTTCCTCCTCACAGTTATCTTGAGCTCCAGCATGGATCATTCTGTGGACTGCAGTCATTCAGGGAAATATTCACCTTTTCCATTGTGGGGTCCTCTACAGGTTGCAGCGTGGATATGTGCTCCAGAAGAGTCCTCTCCATGGACTGCAAGGAATCTCTGCTTCAGCACCTGGAGCAACTGTGAGTAAACACATTATGGCAACCAGGCTCTTCCTAAAAGTAAGGTTGGAAAGAAAATCAGGCTTATTCCTGGAAGCTTTCACCTATTTTATCTAATGCAGTTCAATTAGTCTGACCATTTTATGCATTATGCAATTTGCGAATTGCTGCCTAAATTGTTATTTATACATTTATGCCTCCTCTGAAATCACCACAGTCAAGTAAAGGACTTGTCAATGTACTTTCAATTAAGAATGAAGGTAATCCTATTACATAAGCACAGTCAAATAATGTTGAGGTTTAACCTCAGAAGGCAGCTCTGAGCATGACACCAAAGCATTTGTTTCCCACAGCATTCTCCTGGAGAAACTGGTTGCTCATGGCTTGGACAAACCTATCATAGAATCATAGAATATCCCAAGTTGGAAGCGACCCACAAGGATTATCGAGTCCAACTCCTGGCTCCACACAGCTTTACTCAAAAATTCAGACCATATGGCTAAAAGCACAGTCCAAATGCTTCTTAAATTCCAACAGGCTTGGTGCTGTGACTATGGACTATGTCCCTGGGGAGCCTCTTCCAGTGTAAGACCACCCTCTCAGTGAAGAACCTTTTCCTGATACCCAACCTGAACCTCCCCTGTCTCAGCTTGACTCCATTCCCTTGAGTCCTATCGCTGGTCACCAGAGAGAAGAGATCGATGCCTGCCCCTCCACTCCCAATCCTGAGGAAGCTGTAGACCATGAAGAGATCTCTCCTCAGCCTCCTCTTTTTCAGGCTGAACAGACTAAGTGATCTCAGCCACTCCTCGTATGTCTTCCCCTCTGGGCCCTTCACCAGAGTACCCATCTCTGAACACTCTCCAACAGTTTTACGTCCTTTTTGTACTGTTGTGCCCAGAACTGCACACAGTACTTGAGGTGAGCTGCATCAGTGCAGGGTAGAGCAGGACAATCACTTTCCTCAACTGACTAGCAAAGCTGTGCTTGATGCACCACAGGATACTGTTGGCCCTCCTGGCTGCCAGGGCACACTGTTAGCTCATATTCAGCTTGCTGTCAACCACAACCCTCAGATTCCTCTCTGTGGGGCTGCTCTCCAGCATCTCATCCCCCAGTCTGTACGTTTAGCCAAGGTTGCCCCTTCCCAGGTGCAGGACCCGGCACTTGCTCTTGTTAAACTTCATACAGTTGGTGATTGCCCAGCTCTCCAATCTGCCCAGATCTCTCTGAAAGGCCTTTCCACCCTCGATAGAGTCAACAGCTTCTTCCAGTTTGGTATCATCAGCAAACTTTCTCAAAACACCTTCTAGTCCTACATCCAAATAATTTATGAAAACATTGAAAAGAACTGGCCCTAAAATGGAGCCCTGGGGGACCCCACTGGTGACTGGTTGCCAGCCTGATGTAACCCCATTTACCATAACTCTTGGAGCCCTACCTGTCAGCCAATTATTCACCCATTGTATGATGTTTTTATCTAGCTGTATGCTGGATATTTTGTGCAGTAGGATCCTATGAGAAACCAACTTTTCAGTTGGCAAAATGAGAAATATAGGTATAATATTGTCAAATAATTTAAAATTAATTAGAAACCATTAAACAGCAAAAATTAACAACAAAATTAATTAAAGCAAGTAAAAACAAATGGTAGTGCCAAATAAAAGATGGCACCAACAATAGATAAAATTTTGCAATTAAATAGATAGAATCATAGAATCACAGAATACCCCAAGTTGTAAGGGATCCATAAGGATCATTGAGTCCAACTCCTGGCACCATGCAGGTCTACCCAAAATTTTAGACCATATGACTAAGTGCACAGTCCAAATGCTTCTTAAATTCCACCAAGCTTCGTGCAGTGACTACTTCCTTGGGGAGCCTGTTCAGTGTGCGACAACCCTCTCAGTCTTAGATAAAACATTACAATTCACTTAGGCTTGAACCTTACAAAATGTAGCAATGTACGATATTGGTTTTATTTGGGATAGAGATTATTTTCTTCATAGAAGCTTCTATGGTACTGTGTTTTAGATTTGTGACCAAAACAGGATTGATAACAGTGACTGTTTTCAGTTGGTGCTGAGCAGCATTTGCACAGATTCAAGGTCTTTTCAGCTTGTCATACTGCATTGCCAGTGAGTATTCTGTGGGTGCACAAGAAGCTGGGAGGGGATAAAGCCAGAACGGCTAATCCAAATAGACCAAAGGGAATTCCATAGCATACAATGCCATGCTTAACAAGAAAAGTTGGGGGGGGGGGGGGGGGGGAGAAACAAAGGCGGAGGATGAAGGAAACATTCAAAATGATGGTCTTGTCTTCTCAAGTGAACATTAGGCTTGGAGAGGAGCCCATGAAGGAGCAGGGGGTCTGGGTGGAGCTGCTGCCTGTGGGGGACCCATGTTAGAGCCATTTGCTCCTGACAGATGGACCCCTTGGCGCGTACTCATATTGGAGCAGTTCTTAAAGAGCTGCTGCCTGTGGGAAGTCCAAGCACGATCAGTTTAGGGAGGGACAGCATCCCGTGGGAGGGATCCCACATTGGAGCAGGGGCAGAGAGAGACCGTGAAGGAGTGGTGGAAGTGAAGTGCTACAGACTGACCGCAGCCCCCATTCCTCATTCCCCTGTGCTGCCTGAGGGTAGTACACAGAAGAATGTGGATGAGGGGGAAAGTGTTTTTAGATTGTTTTGAGTTTCTCACAGCTCTAGCTTGTACATAATAGGTAATAAATCTTATTAATCTCCCTGTGCTGAGTCTGCCCATGACAATAGTTGATGACTGATTTCCCTATCCTTATCTCAGTCCTTGAGCCCTTTTCATCATATTTTCTCCCCCTTTCACTTTGAGATGTGGTTGAGCTCAGATGCCCAGTATGAGTGGAACCAGCACAAAGAGATACAGTTCAAATTACAAAATCATATCTTACTAATTGCAAACAAAAATAAGAAAGAAATGCATTAAAGTAGCTTAATAGCACCAAAAAGATTTTTACCTTGAAATATGCAGATCTCATGCAACATCAAGATATATTCACGGCTGTCTTGTTTATTATTTGGAGCACATAGCATCATAGAATCATAGAATTGTAGAATCATATAACACCTTTGATGGGTGTTATACCATGGGCAGGTATAACACCCACTAGATCAGGTTTCTCAAAGATCTATTTCCAAATTGGCCTTAAACACTTTCAGGCATGGGACATCCACAGCTTCTCTGGGTAACTTGTTCCAGTGCCTCACCACCCTCTAAGTAAAAAATTTCTTCCTTATCTACCTTCCTTTAGATTAGATAATCTAAATATACCTTTTTTTTTAGTTTATAACCATTACTCTTTGTCCTACCACTACAATCCCTGACAAAAAGTGTCATCATCCCTCAATCCCCCTCCAGTTCTCCTCTAGGCCCCCGTTAGGTACTGGAAAGTTGCTATAAGGTCTCCCTGTAGCCTTCTCTTCTCCAGGCTGAACAATGTCAACTCTCTCAGCCTGCCTTTATAGGAGAGGTGCTCCAGTCCTCTGGTCAACCTTGTGGCACTCCTCTGGATATGTTCTAAATAGGTCCATGTCCTTCTTGAGCTGGAAGCCAAAGAGCTGAACACAGTACTCCTGTTAGGATCTCACAAGAGCAGAGCAGAGGGGGAGAAGCACCTCCCCTGACCTGATGCTCACACTTCTTTTGATGTAGTACAGGATACAGTTGTCTTTTTGGGCTGCAAGTGCACATTACCATCTCATGTTGAACTTCTCAACCAACACCAACAGGTCCTTCTCCTCAGGACTGCTCTCAACCCATTTTCCGCTCAGCCTTTATTTGTGCTTGGGATTGCCCCGGCCCAGATGCCAGACCTTGCCATTGGTCTTGTTGAATCTCATGAGGTTCACACAGGCTCACTTCTCAAGCCTATCAAGGTCCCTCTGGATGGCATCCCTTTATCCTAGCATGTTGGCTACACCACACAGCTTGGTGTCATCGGCAAATTTACTGAGGGTGCACTCAATCCTACTGTCCATGTCACCGACAAAGATGTTAAATAATACCAGTCCCGTTACTGACCCCTGAGGAAAACTCATTACATGCTATTACATAACTATTACATGCTATTGCATGCTATAGCATTACATGCTATTACATAACTCATTACATGCTATTATTATATATCACTTGTTAGCTAGTTATTTCCATTTAATTTCTTCTTTCATACACTTCTATTACTTTGGCTTATGAATTGTAAATTATACAAGTGCTTTGATATTTTTCATAAATATCCAAAATAAATTAATAAATACTCCAATAAATGATTTTAGAATGCTAAAAGAATCATATGTCCATCAAGGTGACCCATTTTGTTTTTTATATATTAAAAGAATCGGCTATGTAGAATTATATTTTTAATAAACTGCAGACTTCAAAGGACACAAAAATTTTCTATGTTCCTCAAAGGAGCTCAATAAATAAAATCTAAAATTCGATTATCTGAAGTGGTTCTTCAAGTGCTGTTAAGAAGTATTAGGAGTAAACAAAAGACTAATTGTACAGAATTAATTTCCATTTCAGAGATGTGGGCTTATTACTGTGTTAGTTGCTAAACTTTATCAGCTTTCAACTTTATCTTAGTGCCAATTTAACAGAATCCACTCTTTTTAATGTGATCTTCCAACTGTACTGCAAGTGCTATTTACCAGAAGAACTGAGCTATAGGAAGGCAGTTACTGTTCCATTTGATGGCACAGAAAATACATTTTTCTGTATCCTTCTTACAGGTTTAATGAAGAAGGTCTACTTTAATTTAAAATACCACAAATTTTACTTAATGATTCCCATATTGAAACACATTTTTGTTTTCATCTTCTGAAAAGGTTTTTCGAGTATTAATATCTGATTAATAGCCGTGACTCTAGATGGCTTCCCAACAATTTTTAATATATATTGTTTTTAATATAAGTTGTTTTCTTCATAAACATCCATCCCAATTAAGATCCCAGAGACCATGTCCTTTTCATTCATGAAACACAGCAACAGGAACAACGGCAGTGTTATTAGCAATGTCCTTATACTGATCCATGCAGTGAATATTAACTACCCTGAAAAAGTGTTCTGTCTTTGAAAACATGTTTCTTATATCTATATTTCCTAATTTACCTTGTCATTTATTCTTGGAAGTTCCCAAGTCAATGCTTCTCTGTCATCTTTATCCTCAAGCATCCTCTCCTACTTACGGTTTTCTTTGCCCTTGGGAATGTTGTTTGGCCATCTGGCCCTTTCTGTTTACAGTTCTTAGGCTTACTTAAGGCTACCTAGTCTTTTTCATCTTCTTTGGAATTTCAAGTTCCAAATTCACTGTCTGTTCCTCTTCCTGAAGATGACTTTAAATTCCTTCTTTTCTTTTCCTAAATAATGGCAACTTTCACAGACTTTTGGTCTTGTACTTTAATATGACTTAAAACCAAAGAAAACACATGTAGGAGTGGAAACTCTGAGCCATGGCACCTTAAAATCAGAGAATCAACCACCAAGGCTGGAAGGCACTTCTGAAAATCAGCTAGTACAGTCACCCATGTTCAGAACAGTGTCAGTTAGATTGTCAAGTCAGATCTTGAAATACACGCTAGGGATGGAGACATCACTAACACAGTGGGCAATCTACTTCATTATTCACACCCTCACAGTAAACAAGTTTATTTTATTATTGTTATTTTTATTTTATTTTATTTGTCGTTAAGTGGAATTTTGTGTATTTCAGAGAGCACACAATGAGCATCACTGAAAAAAGCTCTCGCAGTCTTCCTTTAGCCCTAAATCTTTGGAGCAGACTCTTTCTTATGTCTGGCAGTCCTTGATCTGCTTTAAAGAGCTGAGAATATTCCTTAAATATGCTCCTCTTTAGTCTGTATGCCCACTGGACTCACCATTTATGCTACCTAGAGATCCTGTCCCTGCTTGAGACCCAATCATATGACAAGGACTAATGTACCTTCACAATTTGAGGTGATACTACCTGACTCTCTTTCTCCTGTTTTCATTTGAAGTGTTATCTTACTCAAAGACGCTGATCCAGAAGTCAGTGACTGAGCCTGAAGCAAGATACATGCACACATTCTCCCACAGACACATTTTGAATCAGGAGAGGAAATATTTTAACACTGACAGCTGCAGATGGAAGCATTAGGTATTCCTTACATGCCTGAGAGCCTTTCCTCTCAAGCTGAACTAATCCTCCTGCTGTCTTTCCTTGGGACAGGTTCGTCTAGGCCTTGTCAGGTGACCTTATAAAGAGCTTTCTAAGCTGGGGAAATACTGGAACTGTTTGTAAGTCTAATCACCACACATTGCAGATGAATTTGGTTTCTTAAAGCAAAAAAGCTTCCTTCATTTCTTTCCTAAGCTAGAAACACTAAGCTTCTGTTAGGTCATTTGAATTTTCCAGGCACATCTATGTTAAACTTGGTGCCCTAAAAAGAGCTATGGTAAATAATTAAAGCCTGTCAGTAGTGTCTGCTTTTTGAAATACCTTGCTATTAGATTTTTAATTTGAAATAAATTTGTATTCTTCATATTAATCAATAGTTTATTTCAAATAATGCAAAAACATTTTTCTCTCTGTTGGTGCCCAGTTTTCTAAAATGATCTCAGTTTTCACAGCATAATTTTTAGTAGACTGACATATAGTAGTGGGAGATTGAACTCACTCATGAAGTCAGGAAGAGCTCTTCACTGAATTCACTGAACTCAGGAATTTCTTTCCACTGATTACATACAGTGACTGTATTTTAACACAGTTAAAACACAGCCTCAGTTGATTAAATTACATTCAAATGTGAAGCCAAGAAAAAAAATGTCCAGTTTTAACAATCCCTTTTGATTGCTCTATAAATTGCATCAGTATATTAAGTGAAAATCATTTTGTTCCTTTCAAAGACTGACTTACAGCCATTGAGGAGAATCAATGGAAAATCTGACAAGTTACATTAAGTGCTTGTACAGTTATAGGCAAAATTTGATCTTCACACATTCTGTAAAGTTTTGCTTAAATGAATGATTCCGGGATCAAAATCAAGGCACAATTTTAGATAAATGTTTTTTTAAAATATATTTTCAATGGTATCTAGAACTTAAAGCAGAGAAGCATACACTTCAAAAACAATGTATTTTGTAGTCCAGAGAATGAGGAACATTCTTATGTGATAATAGCAAAGTCTGTGCTTTCATAAGGATTTATCTTTTTGTTTATATTTTTAGTGTGTCATTATGCAGCAGCAGGGTTTTGTGATTTTCTGTGTAGCTGTGTATTCACAAATGGTTCTTCTCAGAGGATTTTAATAACAGAAAAGAACTGAAATGCTGTTTTTAATACGTCAAATTTTTCTGTTTTATGATGATGATGATGATGATTTTTTCTCAAGTTTTCTAAATACTATAGTTAAGATAAAAATACTGGTTACTCAAGCAATTTGTGTTAAAAATTTGAGAACCATTACTTAGCAATTTTTCCAACCATTTTTACTATTTTCAATAAAATTCATATGGTGCTCACAATTAGATGTCACCTAGAGGGGGAAAAAAATTAAAAGAGAGCTAAGGAGACATTTAGCTACTATGTGTACATATAATGTTTAGAATATAGATGCCATAAGTGTCACATTCCATTTCCAACCTAACAAAAAGATCCAGAAAGATCCAAAAAGATCCAAAGCACTTCAAACTATTTTACAAAGTTAATGTGTTCAGACTGCTTGATTTTTTTCATGTTTAGTTGAACTGATGAAGGATCCAAAACTTGGAAGCAAATTATTAGTATTCATTTGCAGACTGCATTACAATATATAATAAACAAAGACAGAAAAAAAAAAAAAAAGTAATTTACACACACACAAAAAAAGTGCTATTTGATTGTCAGTTACTGATATTATGTCCTGTATAAAATTTGTTAATTGGCTCTTACATACCATATCCATTACAATTATATGACATAATTTATGAGTTAGTTTTATGAATTATCATTTAAGAATTATCATGATGTTGTGAGATAGCTATACACATGCTTAGAAAAAGATTAAAAAAGATGTACAAAATCTACAAGCATAAAATATAATAATTAGGTACTTACATATATTAAAATATTTCAAATTTTAAACTCTATATAATTTTGATATACTTTGCAAGCATGCATGCATGAATTAATGGAGGAAGGGAAGGGAGAGTAAAAGGGAAGAAAAGAAAGAGAAAAATACTGAAAAAAAAGGTATAAAAGCCACAGTCACAATGAAAAGTGATTTGACAACTTTAATTTACTTCACAGACTTCCATGATTAAACAATCATGGAAGTTTCAATTCAGAAACTGCTTCAAAAAGTTTCAAGAACCTCAAATATCTGCAGAGTTGCTCTGACAAGAAGAGAAAATAAATAAATAAAATAAAGACAAACAACCATTTCACTGCTATCTAATAATTCTCTCTCTCTCTTTGATATCCACCATCGTCTGGAATGCAGTTTATGTTCAAATGTTAGTTGTTTAAATGTGAAGAAAACTGTTATCTTGTTTAACAGATGTATCCAGTATATAAAAAGGAAAAGCTGATAAAGTTGACAAATTTAATATCAATTTTGCAATACATGTATACCATGTGAACACCGGCCAGCTGAGGACTTTGTGATTTTGTATCCAAAAGGAGCCATCATAATGACTACGTTTACTATGAAATAAGTTCTGTTTATTATTTTATTTTTGTTGTTGTTGTTGTTGTTTTATTTATTTATTTAACATGCATTTTATAAATTTTACCTTATTTCATTTCTGTTTCCTTTTGTACAAAAAGAGATGTTTGGTTATATATATATATATATATTGCAAGTAGTGTTTGACCAAGTACAGCATACAGTTACAGTCAGTAAGAGCTAGAATACTGATTCATAATTGGTAATTAGCCAAAAATTAGGTTTTGAAAAAGAGAAGATGGGGAGGGGAAGAGGGGATTAACTAAGAATGAGGTAAAACAATAAATTCACTGTTAATTATGAATGCTTATTCTGTTATACTGAAAGTGTCTAATCAGTAACACAAGACAAGAAGTCTTGATGTTTGTTGTTTTTTGAGTAAATACTTAAGCCTCTTGTCCAATGGCTGCTAATTTACTGCATAAAAGAGGGTGGGTGGGGTGCAGGGTGTTTTTAGTTTTCTTTTAGATTCTCACTGTTCTAGTCTGCTAGCAGTAAGTAACAAATTATATTAATCTCCCTATACTGAGTCTGTTTTGTCCATGGCAATAACTGATGAGTGATCTCCCTGCCTTTATTTCAACACTTGAGCCCTTTCCATCATATTTTCTCCCCCTTTTTTTTCTTTGTGTCTGTGTGTGCATGTGTGTAAGAGAGAGAGAGCAATTGTGGTGGAGTTTTGCTGCCCAGATGGGTAAAATCACCAAAGTACATTGTTCACCTTAGTTTCACAGGACCATTACGCAGGTCAATGTCACTGTCACATACTTCTGAACATTTAGCTTGTTTATCATCCTTCATGAAAAGTTTACACTGTATTTTCAAAGAAGTCAAAACAGCAGTGGCATTTTTCCTTGTGCATGGCAGGGGGGTTGGTATTAGATGATCTTTAAGGTCTATTTCAACCTAAACCTATGATTCTATGCAAATTCCAATATTAAGGAGATAGGAATAGGAATATTCCTATCTCCTATAGGAGATAGGAGATAGGAATATTAAGGAATATAAAAGGAGAAAGGCTTACTTCATCTCATAAACCCAAATTCATAGCACATATACATATTCAGATCAGTTTTCTTCATTTGAGAACCTGGATGTTCTGTTAGCCAATACTCAAAATTTGACATAACTTCAAGGTTTGGCTAGATGCATGTTATCTTTTGTGTGGAGTCTAATAAAACTGATTTCAAATTTTTTTACTTCTGTTTATTGTTATAGCATCTAAAATATTACAGAGTCAGAGAATCATAGAATATCCTGAGTTGGAAGGGACCCACAAGGATCATCAAGTTCGTCTCCTGGGTCCCCAAAAGACCACACAAAAAAAGTCAGACCATATGTCTGAGAGCATTGTCCAAACACTTCTTGAACTTTGGCAGGCTCCGTGCCATGATCACTTCTCTTGGGAGTCTGTTCCAGTGCCCAACCACCTCTTCAATGAAAAACCTTTTTCCTGAACTGTCCCTGTCACAGCTTCAAGCCATGTCCTCAGGTCCTAATGAGTAGTGAATCTTTGCAGCCTTCATGAAGAATTACTGACACAGTCAATGAGATGTTTGGTGTGAATTATTTATTTGCATTTTTCTGATGTTTGTAATTTTTTTTCCATAGCAAAATTATATGAGATTATGTTATTGAATCCATCACTTGTGAAGAAAGAGGATTTCTTGACCTTCACATGAGCAAAGGGAAACCTTTTGGGAAAACTTTTTGCAGTAGCTGGTTGCTATACATCATTCAAATTTACTTGAAAATTACTACATTTTTAAGTATATTTGAAATATACTTTTTTTTTTTAATCCAACAGATCTATTAATGATTTTTTTTTTTTCCTGACTTCTGATAATTAACACTTACATCTCTAAATATGGGTACTTCAGCAAAACTTTAGGGACTGTATTTAAGATCATATGCTTACCGTTACCGTTCATAATATAAATCAGCCCATTCACACACAAAGGAATATGAAAGCACTCGTGTATGTGTCCTGGAATAAAGAGTCACTCATCAATAACTAAACTCACTTTGCTCTAGGAGGACAGACAATTGGTCTACATCTGGTGACTTTAAAATATTCTTTATTGCCCCCTCACTCTCTTCTGCTGTTTCTTTTTATTCTCCCCCCTCCTGAGATACCCCTGAAACAGAGAGAAATATATAGTTATATGCAAATATCTACTGCAGCAGGGCTCACTGAGTATTATGCCCAAGAACACATTTGCAAGGAAAAAAAAAACACTTGTTTACTGAAGGAAAAGTCCAGAATACCAGACAAGGCAGGAGAATTCCCTGAAAGGAAGCTGTAGTCTTGAATGCTGATATTTAGTTTTGTTCACATAAATCTACACATAGCTTTTGCCTTTGTCTATAAGAAAAGTGCAGTTGCTTTTTAAAAAGTATTTGTTTAGATTGTCACCATGATTGCAATAAATGAATAGAAACCAATATGATCTGGACTTAAGAGAAAGGAAGTGTAAGATACATGAGAGGGAGAGATAACATCCCTGGTCACTCAGCAAAACACCTAAGGTTATACAGGGTTGCTCCTTATGAAAAGGAGCACTTGTAGGGTAGTTAGAATTCATTGCTTAATCAATGATTACTGAAGCATATATGTTTGAATCCTTTCCTACTTTATATATCCTTCAAGATGTACATAACCTTTATTAAAAAAAAAAAGATCATTGTGGAGATATGAAATTGGCATGAGTAAAAAGACAAGATTTTTTTTTCGCTTAACCTAAACCTATTATGTATATCAAACAGAGTATTCTGCATTTGACTATTATTTTATATCATTTTTCTAAGGTAATACCAATTTAATGAATGATGCTAAACCATGTAGCACCTTGTAACAAGGACTGAAAAGTTATAGATAGATGGAAAAAGTTATAAACTATATATCTATATCCCTGTTCCCAGGTGGGATTTTTTTTTTGTTGTTGTTGTTTGTTTGTTTGTTTGTTTGTTTGTTTTAATGTGCTTAGGACACTATATTATGCTAAAATTGCTTTCCTCATAGCACATGTTTCAGAAAACTTAGTGAGATGAGTAGAGGAAGTTTGAGCAACAACCTTCAGTGTCTTACTGAGGACAGACACTTTTCCTATAAATACAAATAGGAAAGGGAGAAAGAGAAAAGCTTTATTATCAACAAGCAATGCCTCAGCTGGTCATCATTTGTAGTTTAATAAATTCCTGGAACTGCACTTACCATTCTTCTGGCTGTGAGGCAGTGTCAGAGTTCATCATGCATGGTGCCTGTACCACCTCATTCATGTGTAGTGCTGTTACTTCAACATCCATATATAACCACTGTTCAACAAGTAAAAGGGTCTTTGTTTTAGGTGTATAGAGTCATGTCAGACAATATGCATGGAACATTTGAACAGGACTGAGCTGAAGCCTGGGGTCTGGAGACATTTGGTGATGTAGGTCTGTGGAAATGTTCTGTAGACATAATAGCAGAAGATACACACTCAGAGGTGTAGTGGCTGTCACAGTCAAACCAGACATGGTATTTCTTGACATCTTCAAGTCAAACAATGGAATACCTTGAAAAGGCACCATAATTGCCTTTCCCTCTCATTTTAAACAGCTCAAATAAAAAAAAAAAACAGAGCACGTATTATTCAACTTTTTTTTTTTTTCTTTTTTTTTAAGCACTTTATCAATAAATTAAAAAGATTAAAAGATGTCCTTGGATGCACACAGTGGTGATCTGTGGGGCCTGGGGATGAGGGCCACAGAACATTATCATATGGCATGCAACCCTTCAGATCCTCTTCATGGTGTAGACATGTGGTTGAACCCCAGCAGGCAGCTAAGCACCACACAGATGCTTGCTCACTCTCTCTAGGTGGGATAGGGGAGAGAATTTGAAAGATAAAAGTGTGAGAACTCATGGGCTGAGATAAAGACAGTTTACTAAATAAAGCAAAAGCCACGTGCAAGGAAAGCAAAACATAACAAGGAATTCATTCACTGCTTCCCATTGGCAGGCAGGTGTTCAGCCTCTTCCAGGAAAGCAGGGCTCATCACATATAATGGTTTCTGGGGAAAACAAATGTCACCACTCTGAACGTGTACCGCCACCTTCCCCACAAACCTTGGAGGGCGGTCACGTTAAGACAAGAAAAATAACATATGGCAGAATTAATACTTATTTTGCAATGACTTCAGTTTCTCAGTAGTAGGCTGTAACTTTAGTAGAAGATACAATTACTCCATCTTTAGAGATGAGAATACATCATTACTTCAAAGCAAGGGAAACATGACTTTGAAAACTGTTTGGAGACTATGTCAACTCTGTAGAATACAGATGCAATAGCAGTGTGAATTGCTGTGTGTAGTGGGAAAATGTCAGGCAGTGGTCATAAAGCAAAGCAAGAGAGAGAATAAAAGATAGAGAGTAAAGAATTTGAAAAGTTTTTGTTTGATTGTTTTTAATTTAAATCAAAGAGACTCTACAACCTATTTCTTTAGATGTTTTTAAGACTTTTAAGGGATAATATAAGAGATACCACCTCCAGCAGCTCTGGGCCCAGGAATTCCTCCTGACCCAACTGCTGCACCAAGCCTATTGTACCCATAGGTCTCTGTCCCAGACTGATGGATGTGGCTAATGCTTTCCTGTAAGTCCTTCTCTGGGACAGGTGGAGACAGCAGGCTCTAGGTGCAGGTCCAACCCCCCACCGGTGCTCATCAGCACACAGGCACACTCACAGATGCCTGTAGCACCAGCATGGCGCCTCTGCCAATGTAGTCTCAAATTACAGGAAACAGGAAGGACAAAGGAAGTTTTAATCCCAAATTAATGGAAATTAGAATGAGGAATGGAAGAATGAGGAAATGACCAGATGGGAACCATCCCACTGTTAGCTTTATACTCATTAAGCGTCATTAACATATTAAAAAAGAAAACACTCCCACCAATATGGAAATGAGACAACAGCTACTCCTCCACAAATCTATAATCTTCTGATTCTGTAGTTTGTACGACCAGAAGAAGTAAATTAGGCCGGTCAGAACAACCAATCAGAAACCATAAAGGGAAATAGTTTTGCAAGCATTTATGTATACATAACCATACTTTCAGTCAAGGGTGTGCTTGAAAAATATCACCAAGCACCTAATTCTGTGCAGAATTAAAGACCTTTGTGTGGACTCCAACTCTATGTGCCTGTTGGCTAGGTGCACCGGGCACAAACCTATTCCCTATTAGGGATAACACCTGGACCCTGGCCCCTCTCACTCATGCCACAGCTCCCCTACTCACTAGCTTGGAGTTTGCTAGAGAATGCACAGCACACTGTACACACATGCAGGCTGGGGAAGATACAGACAGCCCCCACCCAGCAGCCAGCACTAGGAACATGGGCTCTAACCCGCAGACCTGCTCCAGACACTCTGGTGCAGAGCCCATCACCCATTTCACTCACCCTCATCCCACCATTAGCTGGTTTTGGGATACACAGCCTTCTTGTCACAGTAGCTGGAGACAGAGGCCTAACTGGCTCCAGTAGCTGACACCACAGATCATGGGCACCTTTGTCTGATTCCAGCCAGCCCTCAGCATAGCTGCACTTAGTCCTTGCAGCACTGACAGGCGCACAGGATAGAGAGTGAGATTAGACAGAAACAGTTAAGAAAGGATTTAATATGAAACTAGTCTGTGGTAATAAGTCACAGGTCTCAGTAAGACAAGTGCACTGTTTAAGCTCAGTTTATATGAGTGTCCCCTTTATACCCCTTTAACTTTGTTCCCCCATTTTTTCCTTCCCAATTTATTTCCCTTGCACATTCCTTAATTAGTTTGCATACACTCACTCATCCCTCTGCAATATCCTAGTTCCTCATTTTCCTCTTGTTCCCTTATCAGCTACAAAGTCCAGGTGGCCCTCTCCAGACCTGTGTCTGGAGTCTTCTAATAGCCCATCAATTAGTGTGACTAACTAGGCTTGCTTCTTGTGATTGTCTCCATTGTTGTTTGCCCTCCAGGTCTGTGTCTCTCTTGTTTTGTTTATTACCTTCCCCTTTCCTTTATCATCCCATTTCACAAAGTCCATAATCAGATCATCTTAAGTGAACAGATGTTCTCTCCCTCTGTATAGCCTTACAAAGACCTAAAAGGATAAAGCCTGGAGCAACAGTCTGTCTCCTCAGTAACCTTGCATTGAATGGAAGGCTGATTTAGTCACCTTTTTGAGTCCCTTCCAAGTAAAGTAAGCAGACTTGACCCAGATTAAGTTCCCAAGGTCTGAGGCTGCAGAGGTGCCTGGGACTCCTTGCAGAGGGTAGGACAGCAGAAGGTGGTTTTCTGGTCTTCAGAGGGTAAGGGCTGGTAAACCATCTGTGTCACTAAGTGAATGAACTGCAGGAAGACTTTAACAGCCAGTGCAGCATAAGAAATCACTAGAAAGTGATCAGCAGGATCTTCTCTGAGACCCTGCAGCTACAATAGAAGCTTCAGTCTCCACTACTACTGAAGGAGGTGTTGTCAGTCTTTGCATATTGGATTGGGAAATTGACAGTCCTATGATGGTAAAGGCTAGAAGCTTGTGACTTATGGCACCAAAAGGTTATCCACCTGCAGATTCATAAGTACAGAACAGGTTCAGTATCCTGGTAGCAGGCAAAGAGTTGGAAGTTGTATTCAATGAAACTTATGAAACAACTGCCACAGCAGCACCAGGAGGAAGTATCGCCATGTTCTCAGGTCCTGGTCTTAATGTAGGACTTGAACCAGCCCAATATCATCTAGAGGGAAAACACAGCACAGCACAAGCAATCAAGGATAATTCTGGAGTGCATTGATGATAACCACCTGGCACAGGTAAAGAAAGAGCCAATGAGAGGAGGCCACTTTGCTGGACCTTATACTTAAAAACAAGAAAGAAGTGGTTGAAGATGTGAAGACTGGAGATAGGTGTGATTGAAGTGACCATGAAATGGTGCAGTTCAGGATCTTGAGGGGATCACAACCCTGGACTTCAGGAGAGCGGACTTTGGATTCTTGTCCAGAGTCCCAGTGAAGCTGGTCCTGGAGAGACAGGTCCAGAAGAGCTAGTTGGTTTTCAAGGATCACTTGCTCTGAACTTAAGAACAGTCCATCTGTGGTGGTTTTGCCGTGCTAGGCAGTTGAACACCACGACCGCTCTCTCACTCCCCCTCCTCAGATGAGGAGGAGCTGTTGTGGTTTAACCTGGCTGGCAGTAAACACCACACAGCCTTTCGCTCACCCTCCCCCCTCCCTCTCTGGGATGGGGGAGAGGGTGAGCGAACGGCTGTGTGGTGTTTTCTGCCAGCCAGGTTAAACCACAACACCATCCTAGTGAAGAGGGAATGAAGCAAAGGCAGCAGGAAGCCTGTGTGGATGAACACAGAGTTCCTGAAAACAAACAAACAAAAATTCAGATCTAAAAAAGGAATACAAGAGGGAGTAGCAGGATGAGATCACATGGGGGAATATAAAGACACTGTCTGAGTACAAAGGGATGGGGTTAGGAAATCTGAAGCCCAACTGACACTGAATCTGGCAAAGAATTTGAAGGGTTTATACAAGTACATCAGAAGCAAAAGCAAGACAAGGGATCATGTGGGACTGATGCTGAATGGGGCAGGGAATCTGATGACAACATAAAAATGGCCAGATTATTGATGCCTTCTTTACTTTTGTCTTTACAGGTAAAGCCACCCTTCCAGAACCCTAAACCTCTGAGACCAGTGAGAAAGTCTGTTACAAGGAAGACTTCTCCTCCCTGGGATCAGATCAGTTAAAAAACAAAACAAAATCACAAACAAACAAAACACTTATTGTAGAACAAGTAGAAATGTCCCCAGACAACCTGTTTTAGGTTGAGCAGGATTATTGGACTAGGTGTTCTCCACAAGTCCCCTCCAACCTCAATTATTCTATGATTCTGTGATTTGTGATTATCCCACTAATAATGGTAACTTAAAAAGAATAATAATAAAAAAATGGAAGAGCTATGTGCTATGCATCTTAGAACTTAATTTTTAATGTAGAAAATTCATTATAGCAATTTTCAATTTACTAAAAAAATGTACAAGATTCAATTGCCTAAACATCAGTATCATCTTAGGCAGTATGGGATGTTTTTCTTCATTTATGCAGTTGTTGATCTAAAGTCTGTGAAATTCTGTGTCATATCTGCCGAACTGATGCAGATGTCTAGGATATACTAGCATATCTCAGAAGACTGTCATGCACTTATGTTTAGACACCTTAGCTCCTTTCAAATATGTTTGTGCTCAGAAACTGAAGTTTTGTATAAAATGTGAACAGACAAGAAGATCTAGAATCCAGAAAAATAGAGGAAAAACAACCTGAAGTAAAAGACTAAAGCTAAATGTCCTTGATCACTATGTTTGTGTAAAGAGCTGAGATAAACTGCAGTCCTTTCAAAAACTAATGACAATGAAAAGACAAGTGATTCGTGAGCCGGAAGGCTTTGGAATACTTTTACCAAATATTAAGAATGAAATATTTCATTAAAAAAAAAAAAAAAGAGAGAGAGAGAGAGAGAGAGAAAAGAGGAAAAAAAAAAAAAAAAAAAAAAAAAAGCAAGAGTCTATGTACTTTTTACTGCTTTCATGATTGTTGGAGGGCAGGGAATTGTTTTTGTTAACTCTTACAAGATAAGAATTGGGTTCTTAAAATGCCAGTTGTGTTTATCATTTGAATTAAATGCTAATTACCTAGGTAAGAATAACTTTGGTTTAGCTGTAATTGTCTTTTTTGTTGTTGTTGTTTTTATCCAGCTGTAAAATAGGTAATACCAAATATGATTGTTTTGAATGCTGGGAGCAAAGGACCTGCCACCTACATATTTTATTTTTATTTCAGTAAACTCTTAAAACACATTGAAGGATTATAACAGGTCCCACAGGAACTGAGAAGTTCTTCTACAGAATTTATAAAGCCTGTAGCAAAGCTAACCTTTTTTTTTTCCTGCTTATATCATTCATATGCCTAACTCCTTCATAACTTATCTTAGACTTGAAAAATTGAATTTATTCCAAATGTGGTTCTATACTTTATATATATAGAAGATAAAATGAAGCTTAAAGTTAAAATAAAATAAAATAAAATAAAAAATCACTGTTGAAATGGTGACAAAAGCAGACCAATGAGAGGAAAATTACTTTCACTAAGATAGAATATTGACTAAAGTATAGATGAAGGAAAGAATAAATGTCAGAAATCTATTGTGTCTAAGAGCACCTACTGCACTGATAAGCTTTAGAGAAAGCAGTTCTATTAAAAGTGGTTTTATATACTGCTTCAAAAAGCCTGGAGTTTTGAGGCTTGATCGAGGTTTAATAGAACAGAAACAGCATTGACACAAAAGGGATTATTGTTAGCTTTGTAATTCTTTTTTAATATAGAAAACCTGTTAAAAATAAATATATATATATATATTTAAAAAAATAAAAAATAAACCTTTTAACCTGCAATTACAGACTGTCTTAATATCCTGAATTATTTTTGGCTTTGAAGGGCAATACTCAGTATAGTAGGTTCTTGCTTTGGAAAATTACCATAATACCATAATAGGATCACCCATTGTGACTGTTCTTCAGGCAAACATAATAACTTTTGGAGTACATGAAGAAGGACTCAAGATTTTTCTTGTGACACAGAGATATTTGTATTTCAAGTGGTTTTTTTCAGAATGATAGGTAAACTCTAATGACTCCAATATCTTTATCATGATGTTTTCTAAAGCCCATTGAGCATGTTCAGGTGAAATGAATTAAGTATCAGTAACTAGCAGGTACTAAAGCTGGAATTCATTACCTTTTAGCCATTTATGTTATTAGTTGTGAGAAACACTCTGTAGCCAATAACGTAGGCTCAGGCCAGGATCTCAGTGAAGTAGTAATTTATTCATGATTGCAATGTCAGGTGTCCCACAAGCAGGAGTGCACCTACTAGTTCCATAACACAGTTTATATCCTTTTTTTTTTTTTTTTTTTTCCTCCAAGACTGGGACCCTCCCATTTCCCCATTCACTAGGTAATCTGGGTTCACAATCTATCTGGTGCTTCACAGACAATACATGGCTTTCAGTTGCCAGCCTGTTATAATCAAATTTCTATTGACTTTTATACTCTTTGAGGTGGTAACCTTTCTTACACAGTGATTTCAACCTAATTGTTCTAAGGTTTCTGGTTGTCTGCATTTTAAAAGGTTGTCTGTTAAGCCTTCTTATCACTGCAAGCATATCTCAATACCACATCCCTTCCCTCTAAACAATGTAACTCTGCAAAAACAACATTTTTATTCCCCACATTAGTCAAGTTTTAAATACTTTCCTAATATTCATTTGGAATTAATGAAGAGAAAAGTTGCACTAAAAACATTTTACCCTATTTGTCCTAACGAAAAAAAAATCAAAATCAAAACAAAAACAAAACAAAATAAAAACAAAAACAAGCAATTAACACTATGTGAGCATAGAATAAGGAATCTGTTGAAAAGGAGCCGTATTCCACTTCTTAATATAAATGCCTACGTTATAGACCTAGTGCTGCATCACAGCATTAAGCTAACATGATTGAGAGACAAACAAATAAAGAGGATGTTGTGGCAGTGTGTTGTTGTGTCATAGGCTACCCATCTGGGATACAACACTGATGAAATATTCATTAAGGAATTAGGAGATACCTCTAGATCAGCTGTCATCGTACTTATGGGTGACTTCAATTTACCAGATGTGAACTGGCAATACCACATAGCTGATACAAACTGGTCCAGTAGATTCCTAAAACACCTTGGTCTTGGGGAAGAATTGGCAATAGGTGGCCATCTTGAGCATGGTGACCATGAAGTAGTCAAGTTTAAAATCATTGGTGACAGGAGGAAAGCTGCCACCAAAACTTCAACCCTGGACATGCAGTGAGCAGACTTAAGGCTGCCCGATGAACTAGTTAATAAGATCTCTTGGGAAACTGCATCTGAAGACTTCAGGGTCAATTGGTATTAGTCAGTTTTTAAGTGCCACCTCCTTAGAGTGTAGGAACAGGCAATTCCAAATTGTTGGAAGTCAAGCAGGTGGGGAGCAAGGTTAACTTGGCATGGCTGAGCAGGGATCTTCTTGAGGAGTTTAGACAGAAAAAGAAAATGTATGTCCACTGGATACGAGGTCAGGAAACCTGGGAGGATAGAGTTGCTGTTTGCCTTTGCAGGGAGAAATTTTGTGCAGTCAAAGCTCAGTTGGAGTTGAAGGTGGCCAGTACTTTGGGGGACACAAAAAAAAAAAAAAAAAGGTCCTTTTAAGAATATGTTAATATCAAAAGGAGGACCAGAGAAAACATGGCTACCTATATACTCAAAACTAAATGCTGACATGAATAAGCAGTCCACTGCACTTATAAATATATCTATTTTAATATTTTCAGCAATGAAACAAACTACTTATACAGCACTTTAGAACAAAAAGGTACTTTTAAAGTGAGGAAGAGGAAGTTTTAACTCATGTGAAAGATGACATTTTTTCAGTTACCTACTTCATAATATCTGTATCCTGATATGAAAAATCTGATTTAACCTTTAGAATTTCTGAATGCATACTTACCTTGTCAGTATTTACAGATGCATGACCAACAAAGAAAGCAGCATCTGAACATCACACATCAAAATGTTACTAAATAAAAGGCCAGCCTTCAATTGCCTTCAGGAAAATATTTAAATTCCATATTTAGAAGACATATTATGTATTAATTCATCCAGAAATTAAATGTGGGAACTCACAGGCTGTTGACAGAAAAGAAATAGAAAAATAAATATATATTATGATGATTCAAATCAGGAAAAAATATAGCATAACAAAACAAAAACAGTGACTAGAATCAATAATTACAAAGGATATCATCATGGCCTAAACTATTTTCTTAAATATGTGTGATACAATAGCCTACCATTTTTTAATATTATTTTCATAATTAAAATTCCAAAGAGAAGTACCAGATTAATAAAGTGACATGATTATAATCTCCTACTTAAAGAACAAGTACAATATAGAAGGAAATGAGTCTAATGAGTGGAGTTCTTTAGATGAAGTAATTATTGCAATCTTGTTCTGGAGCTTAACAGGGACATTTTATGAAAATGATTACTTCTTCCACCATGTTGCATCTGCTTCTAGCAAGGGCAAATCTTTTTGTGCCTCAGTCATTTAATATAAATAAGTATCAATTTTTAAATGTAGATGGATAATCCAGAGACAAGTAGAAATGTTTAACCATAATTCTACAGGATGGGGTGCATCCCTACTCAGGGATGCCAGTGGGTGGCATCCCTGCCCAAGTGGGTGGCATCCGTGCACAGGGCCGGGGGTTTGGAACTAGATGGTCTTTAAGGTCCCTTCCAACACAAACCATTCAATGATTCACAGCTCCCATACAGGTCAGTGGAAGATGTGAAGCAAGGCACTAAAAACCCTGAGGGCTGAAACAATCAGTAAAACAAAACAAAACAAAAAAATCCAATCTTATTAATATTTATATGCAGCACAAGGACTTTATTTTATCATTCGTGTTTGAAAATATTACTAGCCTAGAGATAAAGAAAAGCAAATATGCTTTACACTGTGTCACTGCCTGGAGTCTGCACTATCTTGGGTACAATCAGTGTCAAATATGTTTAAAGACTAGTTAACATAAAAACCTTTATTTGCATATTTCTGTGTTAAAAACTCAATATTGCAAGGCAAAGACTGATTAAATACTCTGAAAGACTATTAGACTTTGTGGAAAGTTTTAACTAGACACAAACTTTCTTGCATATCTGAATTAATGATGATTTAATTATCCCTACTTAGTGTACTGAGTTTGTTAATTTTTTGATGCCCATTCACACATAAACATCACCTGAGACACACATAATTCTTCCGGCTGCCATACCATCTCCTATTCTATTAGTCATAGAATCACAGAATGGTTTGAGTTGGAAGAGACCTCAAAAATCATACTGAAAATATTAAAACCATTACCCCTTGTCCTGTCGCTACAATCCCTGATAAAGAGTCTCTCCCCATCTTTCTTCTAGGCCACCTTTAAATACTCGAAGGCTGCTGTAAGGCTTCTCTTCTCCAGGCTGAACAGCCCCAACTCTCTCAGCCTGCCTTAATAGGAGAGGTGCTCCAATCCTCTGATTATCTTCGTGGTCCTCCTCTGGACCTGTTTTAATAGGTCCATGTCCTTCTTGTGCTGGGAGCCCCAGAGCTGAACACAGTACCATAGGTGGGATCTCACAAGAGCAGAGCCAATGGGGAGAATCACCTCCCTTGACCTGCTTGCTACCCATGCTTCTTTTGGACAAAGTTCTTCAGGATACAGTTTTCTTTCTGGGCTGCAAAGAAACACTTCTGGCTCATGTTGAGCATTTTATCCACCACTACCCCCAGGTCCTTCTCCTCAGAGCTGCTTTTAATCCATTTTCCACACAGCATGTACTTGTTCTTGGGATTGCTCCAATCCAGTTTTATGACCTTGCACTTTGCCTTATTAAACTTCATGATATATGCGCAGGACCATTTCTCAAGCCTGTCAAGGTCCCTCTGGATGGCATCCCTTCCTTCCAGCATGTCAGGCACACCACAGAGCTTGGTGTTTTCCACGAGAATATTCACTGGCAGTTTGGAAGCACTGTTAACATTACACTGTGGAAGGCTATAACTGTTTTTTGTTTGTTTGTTTGTTTGTCTGTTTTTTTTTGTTTTGTTTTGTTTTGTTTTTCTTTTTTTGTGTGTGTGTGTGTTTTGTTGTTGTTGTTTATTTATTTATTTTTAATAATGTTGACCAAAATAAAGGAGCAACATCATAAAACAGATTGCTCAGCTTCATCTAGAAGTCTGAACAATAAAACTTCTACAATAATTTACATAGTTTTTTTTTCCTTCAAATCCAATATGTCCAGTATTACACATTCAGTATTATTTTTGTGGTCTATATTAGTTCAATATATATACTGCTTGTATTCAAGCACTTGTTGTGTGATGACGGTATTTGATGACACAGTGGCCTAAGAGAGTCAGGCTCCAAATTTAATGCTTAACATTATAAATATCCCAGCTTGTGGATTTCCTGGTGTCATGGCCAATTTTTAATGTAACCATCATGCTTTTAATGAGCATTAGACCTAAATCCTTGTATCAATATGCACCATATTTTTCATGTGTGGCATATTGTAGTCACAGTTGCATTAATAAGATTGGAAAACCTTTCTGTTCCAGAAAAGAACTTTAACTGAGCATTTTAGACCTTGATGCAAAACCCAAGGCTTGACTACTTAAGTCTGTGGAAAAATTTCTCTCAGTCAATGTTCTTGCCTCCAAAACAGTTTAGAATTTAAACAGAAATAATAGTTTAGTCTTACAAAATTCATATGAAATTATAAATTATAGTGGCTTAATATCTTAGGTCAAGATGAACATTATTGCTACAATATTTGTTCTACTGGGATCTCTCCTCCCTTCTGTTACCTATTTCTCAGTATGTGAATTAAGAAGAAAAATGTGATTTTTCACTGATGTTTTGTCAAAATACTAGACCTACACTTCCTTTTCTTTTAAAGTAGATTGTGTGAGAATGGTTTCCAAAGTAAACTTACTTATTGATTTTCAGTCCAAAGTAGGTAGAAATAATAATGTTCAGTGGAAAACAACATTCAGGGAAGGCATATCTGGTTTATCTTTGGCAAGGTAGACTTATTGCTTGTTGTCTATGAGTTTTAATATACTTACCTATAAGGCAGTTATAGCCATTTAGTTGTGTGACAGCTTGAAAATAACGTAGCTCCATTAAATTCTTTTAGTTGTATATTTATCACTAACAATTTGCAATCAAATGGTGTAGACATAGACATTGCTGATTGCACCTACCTTACACTTAAATTATATAGTCTGTTTTGTTTTCACTGTAACTGAAACTCAGTTTGCATTAACTTAATGTGGGCGTTTCCATTCTCTGCATTGACAGGAGTTTTTCAGTTAAAGACTCTCACAGCTTTTACATCTAGTCACTGACAGGCAGAATAAGTAAATGACTTTCAGCTGTGAAATTCACTTTTGCTCTATTAGCTAAAAGCAAAATCCACTTTAGGTACTTTAGGTACCTGTGAGCTCAGGGCTGCAATACATAAGTTTTAGGTTTCAAGGCAAAGACTAGGACTGAAAATTCTGAATAAAGTATTTTTTTTTTTCTTACACATGAAGAGAAAGCATTCTAGAAATAAATAAGAAAACCTATGCGCCCAAAACATTTGTTTCTTGAGTTCAGAATTCTTGAATACTTAAAGTTGATGTGAAAATGGTTTCAGTAGTTGTAAAATATAGCGAACAACATTGATTGTATCTAGTTTTAACCATTTATATCTGAAAGTAAAAAAGAAGAAAAAAAAGAACAAAATAAAAAAGATCCATTCTCGTCATACATATTTCTTTATATTTTCAACTAAAGAATAATTATTTTCCCTCTTTGAGAAAGCTGTTTTTCAGTGAAAAAAAAAAAAAAAAAAAAAAAAAACTTTTAATTCTTCCCTATTGAGACTCATAGACTATTCCTTTTTCTATTCATTTTTTTAATCATTTAAATAGTTGTTTGTTTGTTTGTTTGTTTGTTCTCCCCTTGGATTTTCATACTACTTGCTACTCTATACCATTGTATAATATAAAGCCATTTGCATTCTAATTCCAAGATGTTTCTAAAGCAACTGCATAATTTTCAGTAGTATTATGTATTCATTGTAGTTGTATTTGCTAGTAGTATTTTCTGTCCAACTTGAACAAGCTTTGTAAAATCATTGCTCCGTGAACACAAAAGGCTTTCCAGCCCATTTGAGAGAGTCAAATCATCAGTAAATTAACTTGCTAAATGGTTTTCAAACATTTCTTTCCAGGTGCTAAAATGTGTTTTCAGTTCACATGAGCACTGGGAGAAAGAAATTATAACTTAACTGATATAGCAACTGTCATTTGTACCTTTATATGGAGTGGCTACAACACAACAGAGTTATTAAGAATGCAAAAAGCATTATCCTTTTTCTTTCAATTGCAGCATAACTAAAAGTGTCAAAGGAATTAAAATAAAATAAAATAAAATAAAATAAAATAAATCCTGTTGTTTCTTTAGGTCATCCACTACAGTTAAAGTAACTCTAATTTTAAAATAGCTCTTAAGACCAGGAATATTACAGATTTTTCAGAAATTTTCATCTTAAGTTTGTATTATTTTAAAGTAGGTAGGTATGGATAAGAAGTAACAATTCTACATTCAACTGGTAGATTGACTGTATAGAAATAATCAACATTGATGATAATCATCTGTTCTGAGAGCTACTCATGCATAACAGCTCCTGAAGTCCATTCAACAAAAGATGTTAAGTGTACTCCAGCTAGTTCCTACCCTGACTGCTGCCTAGGGCACTCTTGAAACAGACTGAGGTCATTGGGCCCTTCTCACATAGGGGACTGTACCAGGCCAGGTGACAGAGATCTACCCAACCTCTGACAGTTGTACTTAAAAAAACGAATAGTGATAACTCTTCAAAAGAGCAGGTGTAATGTTTATCTTCAGGAAATAATTTAAGTGGATGATGACTGTCTACTTGTGATCTTTCTTAATTCTAACCACTTTTACTTCTTTATTGGTAGCAGACCAATGTTATCTCTGGTCTTCCTTTTGCTGTTAACATATTTTGAAAATCCCTTTATGTTTTCCCCTGCAGTACTGGCCAGCTTCAACTCTATATGACCTTTGGCTGCACAAATTTTTTAGGTGTCTAAATGGATTTTGAATCTTGAATCTCCCAAGGTGGGAGACTCCACAACCTCTCTGGGAAACCTATGCCTGTGCTCAGTCACCTATGCAATAAAGAAATGTTTCCTGATGTTCAGACAGAACCTCCTATGTTCCAGTTTATTCTCATTGCCTCTTGTCCTGGCACTGGACACCACTGAAAAGAGCCTGGCTGCATCTTATTTAGACCCTCTCTTCAAGTACTTATAAACATTGATGAGATTCACAAATACACACACACACACACATGCGTGCAAGCCTCCTCTTTTCAAGGTTGAAGACTCCCAGCTCTCTCAGACATTCCTCATAGGAGCCCAGCCCCATCAACATCTTTGAAGCCCTCTGTTGGACTCTCTTCCATATGTCCATGTCTCCCTTGTACTGGGAAGCCTAGAACTGGACCAGTAGTCCAGGTGCAGCTTCATTGATGCTGAAGGATCACCTCCTTTTACCTGCTTGCAATATTTTGCTGAATGCAGCCCAGGATACCATTACCCTTCTTAGCAACAAGGGCATATTGCTGGCTCACATTCAGTTTGATGTCCACAGGGATTTTTTTCTACCAAACTGCCTTCCAGTTGGGTTGCCCCCAGCATGCATTAGTACATGAGGTTGTTCTTAGAACTTTCCACTTCACCTTGTTGGACTGCATGAGGTGCATATCAGACCATTTCTACAGCCTGTCCACATCCCTCTAGATGGTCCTCTGGTTTCCCACATTTTTGTGTCATCTGCAAACTTTCTGAGGGTACACTTTACACTCTCATCCATAGCATTAATGAAGATGTTAAACATGACTGAACCCAGTATTCACCCCTGGGTTACACCACTCTTCACGTACCTGGAAATAGTTTCTGGGATTAGCTGTTGTGTCACCTTCCTAGGGATTGAGGTGAAGCTGAGCAGTTTGTAGTTACCTGGCTCCCCCTTCTTGCCCTTCTTGAAGATAATAATGACATTGGCCTTTATCCAGTCTTTGTGCACTTCTGCCACTTGCTACAATCAATCAGTAATTAAGAGTTGACTCAGAATGACATCTGCCAGCTCCCTCAGCACTCATGGGTTCAATCCATGAGATTCCTGAAGGTTTGTCTTTCTAGTAAACACTGAGTCAAAGGCAGCAGTCACAACCTCATCGTTCTTCCTGTCCTCCATCTTATTCTGCAATTGACTCACATTTCCCCTAGTCTTCCTTTTGTCACCTATGTACTTACAAAAGCCCTTCTTGTTGTCTTTGACATCCCTGGCTAGATTCAATTTCATTAGGGCTTTGGCTCTCCTAACTTCATTCCTGGCTGCTTGTACAACATTTCTGGATAACTCTCAGGTTATTTGCCCTTGCTTCCATTACTTGTATTCTTTTCTATGTTTAAGTTTGCTTAAGTTTGCTTTGTTCATCCATGTAGGTTTCCTTGCATTCTGCCTGACACCCTTTTCACTGGGATGGACCTCTCTTGATCTGGCAGAAGGTGACCTTTGATCATTAACAAGCATTTCATGCCCCTCTTTCTTCCAGGACTTTATCTCATGAGGCTCCTCCAAAGGGATCTTTGAAGAAGTTAGACCTACTCTCCTGAAGTCCAGGGCTGTGAGCTTGTTTTTTTGCCCTCCTGAGTGCCTTCAAAATCCTGAACTTCACCATGAAACAGTTGCTGCAGCCAAGGCTGTGGCCTTCACATTCCAACAAGCCCCTAGTTGTCGGTGAGCATGAGGTACATCAGAGTGAGTTATGCTACCATTTTTCCATGATCCCAACAAGATCATAGCCCTGCAAGTGCACACAGAGCTCTAACCCATCATGTTTATACACCATACTGTGTGCATTAGTGTGCATGCACTTCAGGGAGACAACCCGGCATCCTGATTTGCAAGAAAGTGTTCAGGGGATCTCTCTGTAATGGTGTCTTGTAAACACTTCATTGTTTACATGCAAATGATGGAGGTCACCCCACTAAAAACCCCATTTCCTCTTCTGTTACATAAGCCCATTCCCTTTACTTGTCAATCGTGTCTGTCACTCCCATGTAACTCTCTTCCTCCTTCATTTATCCAGTTTAAAGTCCTCCTCATCAGGTCACACACGCATCCTTCTTGAAAAATATCTTTGCCCTGCTTAGAGAGGTGGTTCCCAATTCTCTAAAACATACACTGATTTCCAGTGAGAATGCTCGGAACCCCAAACCCTGTCACCAACACCAGTTCTGCAGTCAGTTGTTGACCTATGTTAACAGTGGCCTCCTCACAACCATTTTCTTTGTTAGGAGGAACACCAACTGGGCTCCCATGCTCTCTCCTACTACCACCAGAGCTCTGTTGCCATTTTTGGTACAGTCCAGGTTTCCCCTGACAGCATTATTTCTGTCCATTTGACAGTTTCATTTGTGGTGTTGGAGGAGCTTTGGTTGTCCGTTCACAATATTACAGGTCCCGGCCCCCTGCAGGCAGCAAAGCTGTTTAGATAAGAGACCAGGTTATCAGACAGGTAATTTTTTTTTTTTTTTCCCCTGCAGTGAATCACCCCTTATAATCTTTTTTTTTTTTTTTTTTTTTTTTTTTCCCCTCTGGTGGCCTTGCATGGTTTAGAGTGAAGTGGACCAAATATTTCTCTTGAAGGCATCTAGCTCCTCTTCAGCTTTGAGGGCAGAGAACCGATTCTGTAGCTATAAGCCCTGAGGCAGAGCAGGAGACTTTCTCTTGGTGTTGGAATTGGAGTATGGTTACTTTTTTTTTTAAGCTGAAATAAGAGGCCTGCCTAAAAAGAAAGAAAAAAAAAAAAAAAAAAAAGAGAGAGAGAGAGAGAGAGAAATCGCAGAAAATAAAAATAAAACATGCTCTGTCCTCAAGGAATACAGTATTTTATTTATTTCAGTGTGAATTTTTTTCCCCTTCTTAGATTTAATGAATGCACATTTTTGCTTATTTGTTACTCCTCAGTATCAGCTGAAAAGAACCAACAAGACATCTAGCTCCAGGCAGCCTCTTGTACTTCCCTGAACGCTCTCATTTCCCCACATTGAGACTAACCGCATTGAATGAAATTGCTGTGAAGTGCTTTCCTGTCTTACACTTCTGCCACACTCCCTCACAAACTATATCAACTATTACGACTTTAGCTCTGGTAATTCTTGAAGGGGTACAGGAGTATATAATTGAATGTCATCTTATTTTGTTTGAGTCATCTAAATTTGAGCTCTTGGCAGTGACAAGACATCTCTTAACCTGAAGGCCTGTAAGTAAAGAGTGAAATACAAAGACAGAACTACGCAGAGAAGATCACAGAGGTCTACCCGTACTATAAAGGCAGATGTGCACACTTTTCCACAGTTTATTATTTTCTTTAATAAAATTAAATCAAATTATTTCAGAAGCATATTGAACATCCAAAATGAAAAAAAAAAAAAATCATTTTGTAATAATCAGGTACAATAACATGAAGAGGAAATGTAATTGTCACATTCTGTGTCTCAAAAACTGTTATATACACAGAGTTACATATCTGCCATTCTTATTTACCCAGCTGACAGAGTAGCTGTACAGTTTAGAGGTGCTATATAGGGAAATAAAAATTTATAAATAAATAAATAAATAAATGAGACGTTTTCAATGTATAATAGATTAAATTTATTAAGGGCATAAAGTCTGGGAGCATAAAGAGCTGGGAGGGGACAACAGTCTGTACTGATGCTTAACTATATCCATTAATTTTCCCCTTAGTAAGTTGTTTAAATCTTATTTTATGATCTTATTTATGATTTTGAGGTTATGTCATTTGTAATGTTATGTCATTTGTTATGTCATTTATTTTGTCATTTGTCTCTAAAGTTTTATGTGCACTTTTAGAAAGTAGGAGAGTTAAAGGATAAGAAAATTCCCATATAAAACAGGTGAATGTGTTTTCTATATTAATTTTGATTTCTGTGTAACACAAATATTATTTATGGAAGCTTATCTTTAAACAGCAAAACAGAATCACAGAATCACAGAATGTTAGGGATTGGAAGGGACCTTGAAAGATCATTTAGTCCAATCCACCCTGCCAGAGCAGGATTACCTAGATCACGTCACACAGGAACGTGTCCAGTCAGGTTTTGAATGTCTCCAGTGAAGGAGACTCCACAACTCCCCTGGGAAGCCTGTTCCAGTGTTCTATCACTCTCACCATGAAAAAGTTTCATCTCATATTTAAATGGAGCCTCCCATGTTCCAGCTTGTACCCATTTCCCCTTGTCCTATCATTAGATGTCACTGAGAAGAGCCTGGCTCCATCTTTCTGACTCACCCTTTGCATATTTATAAACATTAATAAGGTCACCCCTCAGTCTCCTCTCCTCCAAACTAAAGAGACCCTGCTCCCTCAGCCTTTCTCATAAGGGAGATTCTCCACTCCCTTAATCATCCTTGTGGCTCTGCGCTGGACTCTCTGAAGCTGTTCCCTGTCCTTCTTGAACTGAGGGTCCCAGAACTAGATGCTATATTCCAGATGTGGTTTCTCCAGAGTGAAATAGAGGGGGAGGAGAACCTCTCTCGACCTACTAACCACACCCCTTCTGATAAATCCCAGGATGCCATTGGCCTTCTTGGGCACAGTGCTAGGTCATGGTCATCCCACTGTCCACCAGGACCCCCAGGTCCCTTTCCGCTGTGCCAGTTCCCAACTCATTCTGGCGCATGGAGTAGTTCTTGCCCAGGTGTAAGACTCTACACTTGTCCTTGTTAGATTTCACTAAATTTCTCCCCTCCCAACTCTCCAACCTGTCTAGGTTCCGCTGGATGGCAGCTGGATGGCACTCCTCCCAGTTTTGCGTCATCAGCAAATTTGCCGGCAGTGCACTCTACTCCCTCACCCAAGCCATTGATGAACCACAACCTTCTTTTCTTTAGCCAGTTCACAGTCCACCTCACTACTTGATCATCCAGACCATAATTCTTCAGTTTAGCTGCAGGATGCATGTTTTACTGAAATCAAGATAGACCATGTCCACTGCTTTAGCATCATCTAGTCACCTGGTTATGTATTCATAAAAGGCTATCAGGTTGTTTAAGTGTGGCATAATGACCACATGGACACCAGGGTTCTTTTAGGATCAGTAACTGCTACTTCTTTATTGATGACATAACTTCAACTCTCTTATTGATAACATGACTTATTCGTCTTATTGAGGACAGACCCCCTTACACCATTTGCTCTACAGCAGTGCTTTTCCACTACCTATTCATTGGTCAAACAACTTTGCCCAGCAACTGCAAACACCCAGCAACTTCCATGTCTTAACAACTGGGGAAAATGCAGTCCGAGACAGCAAGGCATCTCCTGAATCACCCTTCTTTGTTCCTTCTAAACACTTTACATTTCTTCTGGCCTCATTGTTAAGAGTCCGAAGTTATCACCAACCATGGGGCTTGTCGACACCCATGGCCACACTCCCACAGTTAAGTATGACTTCCCGTGTGTGAAGCCATGTTGACTGCCCCTAATGACCCTCTTGTCCATGATATGCCTAGGGACAATGCCAAGGATAAATTGTTCCATTACATTTCCAGGTGGTAAGGTAATTTTTTTAGAAAACCAAGCAGTAAAACTATGAAAGATCCTTTCTGATGTTCTTAGAAATCAATATGTATTTCAGATTTTCTGTTCATTTTACCAACGTGTAAGTAAATCTAAATAAATATGTAAAACCATCATAACATAACACAACATAAGGTACCATAATGTATAGAATCATAGAATCATAGAATCATAGAATATCCTGAGTTGGAAGGGACCCTTAAGGATCATCAAGTCCAACTCTCGACACCGCACAGGTCTACCCAAAAGTTCAGACCATGTGCCTAAGTTCACAGTCCAATCTCTTCTTAAATTCAGACAGGCTCGGTGCAGTGACCACTTCCCTGGGGAGCCTGTTCCAGTGTGCAACCACCCTCTCTGTGAAGAACCCCCTCCTGACGTCCAGCCTAAATTTCCCCTGCCTCAGCTTAACCCCGTTCCCGCGGGTCCTGTCACTAGTGTTAATGGAGAAAAGGTCTCCTGCCTCTTGACAACCCCTTACGAGGAAGTTGTAGACTGCGATGAGGTCTCCCCTCAGCCTCCTCTTCTCCAGGCTGAACAGGCCCAGTGACCTCAGCCGTTCCTCGTACGTCTTCCCCTCCAGGCCTTTCACCATCAACATGTAACGTAATGTAAGATAACATAGTAATGTAATGTAACATAACATGACATATAACATGGAAATTCTAAATACATTTTTATCCTTGTTCTAAATCCATTTATGGAAACACATTTTGAGTCTGGCCAAATAAATATATAGTCCACATAGAAGATATATATACATATATATGTATGCACAGAAAATAAATTATTTCTGCAAGTGTTCAGTTTAGCAGATTCCAACTGTTTAGTTCATCTCTTATTTCACATTCTTACAATCCTTTAAATTAACACTAATATTCCCAGCTCTTCAGATTAACTGTAGTTCCCTGGAATAATTGAGAATAAGAGCTTTAAAGATGTGAAAAAGTCACATCAGGCATTAAATCTCTATTGTGTTTGTTCAAAAATTAAGACTCTCAAAACAGTCATAGTGCCATTCACAACTTCATGTTCAATATCTATAACCATTTAGAAATTGTTATTCTGGTGTTATATGAAGGTATGGAATCTGGATGCAAAATGCTACCATTTTTTCTGCAATTAAAAGAAAATGTTTGTGCTTCTGAGATTGTTGGGCTCTTTTGCTGCTTATTTGGTTTTGTTTGTTTTTTCTTTGTACAATAGATAGTAATTGTTTAAGCAATCATTTAATATTTTAAAGGAATTTTCTGTCCTAACAGGAGGCAGAAATTTTCTACATAATAAACAAAAAAAAATAAGAAGATACAAAGAAATATGGCACTAAGTAACAATGTAAGATTGATTAGTAATGATAAATCTAAGAGGCCTAATATGTTTGAACCACCAGACAGTGAAAAGCAGAGCAATACAATTTTGCACGTATCATCAGTTTGCTCAGCTGAAATCTAACAATAATATTCCCTTTGGCAAACTAACAATGTAAATAATCAACTTAGCTGAATACCATTATCATTAGATTTTTTCTATTTTTTTAATAATTCATTTTGAGAGCTTCATTAAATATTGAGAAATAAGCCTTCACGATTAAAATGTATGTGGAATTTTAGTGTCAATATGTAGTTTTATGTTTCACATCACCTGTTCTCCACACTAGGAGGCTTAAATAAGGTCTAGAACATAAAAAATAATAAAAATAATAAAATTTTAAAAATATTATATTATAAAAATATTTAAAATAAAATAAAATGTATTTTAGACCTCTGTATCAAACAATGCACATGGTTTTAATGCCACTGTTGCTAGTTCGTGGCATGCAATATTATAAAAGCTAAAATAGCTCAGCTGAAGACTGATCAACAATCTACTGTTGTCATAGGTTTTCTATGTCACCTTGATTAAGTTGTTTATGCCAATCAAGGAAGATTGAGGAAGGAATTTGGCCACATGACGAATTTTACACCAATGTTTGGAGTTTATTTACTATTCATTATTCTTTGATTCTTCTGTTTGAAATGTTCCATTCATCCAAAAGAGGGTTGACAAACTGTTGAGACTTAGGTGATCAATCATACATAATGAATAGTAAAGAGTTACTATTAAGAATTCAAGGACAACTGTCAACAGTTAAAGAGTTGGTATCTCTTGGTTTCTTTTTTTTTTTTTTTTTTTTTTTTTTTTTTGACTAAACATGCCTCAGATGTTGCAGATTTTTGCCCACATATTAGATCTTGAACCTCCTAATTCTTCTCACAGGGTGTCCGGATTTAGCATACCACATATCCCATGTCCTTTCAGCAATGAAGTTAGTTTGAGCTTTCTGAAGTTATTTTGAGGAATTTCTTCCTGTTGAGAACTGTTGGTTGGTAATAGGGGGGCATGTTATTTTTTTGCATTAAACAGCAGAGTCTCATAGTTCTTGCAATGTGTGACTACTTCATACTCAAGAAGTCATGCTGAATTCAGTGTGGAATTCAGTTCTCAAATTACTGTCCTTAAATGTCTTAAAATAAAATAAAATAAAATAAAATAAAATAAAATAAAATAAAATAAAATAAAATAAAATAAAATAAAATAAAAGAGGGAGAGAGAGAGAGTTGCTTACAAATTAATGTAAGCAATGGGGGGGGGAGGGGGGGTGTGCGCAGGGGTATGTGCATCCAAAAATACTTAGAACACTTAATATGGTATGCCAAAAAGTGGATTTGATCTAGAATTCTCTATTTCATCTATACACATATACACACATGACCTAGAAGGCCAGGACTCTCCAAAGTCTCTTCCGAACCAGGGTTAACTGAGCTTCTTTTCATGTAGAAAATACACTAGAGAATGGTTTCTTGCACTTATATGTCTTTTTTTTGCTCCTCGTGATTTGAACATATTTCTCTGATTTGACAGTGCTGTATTTAAAGGTAGTTGTTGAGATTGAGTCAGTGCTTAGAAAAAGAATACTTAGAAAAGGCTGAGAAAGCTGGGGGTGAGGAGAATATAGGGGGAGTGCAATTAAAAAGTATAACTGTTGCCCAAGGAATCTGTAAAGGGACTTCTGGGTTCTTGCTTGTGTTCCAGGAACTGCATTGGACAACTATGCTTCAAGTAGTTTCAGTACCAGAAACCAGAGTCCAGAATATCATATTTTTTTCTATATTGCCTAAAATACATTAATTCTGTCTATCAAGTTAGCATGTGTTAGTCTTTCTAAAAACTCGTCTAATTTCCACTCTTAACTAATAGACATTTCCTCCATTCGCATAACCCGTTTCTGGCAGTCTCCTGATTAATTTTGTTAGAGATATTTCTGTATCACAATCTAACACACTGACATACTCCTAAAAAAGAGCATCTCTATATGTCATAATTGTTTTTTGTTTGTTTGTTTGTTTGTTTCTAATAGGTTTGTTTTTTGAGACTAGAACTATTATTTTTTTCATCTTTTCAGCAAAATATTAAATGCTACTTAGTATGTGTTACTTAAATTAAATAGTTAGACTGGCTCTAGGAATGCCCTTTTTGCTATTCACATTTTACACTCCATGTTTTCTAGGTATTATAGTTACTGCAATAATTCAGATTTCTATGGAAAGCAATAGAAATCAATATATTTTTAATCTTTAATGTCTCTTTGAATAATATTGTACGAATTAAAGTTATACAAAATATTTTTATATTTTTCCTGTTATCTGAATTTCTCATTTCCTGCATTCCTGAGGTTGATAGAAAATGCGTGTCATAAAGAAACTATGGAAAATCAATATTTTATGAAGATAAAATATTCTGAAGTTTCAGATGCTTGAGCTATCCATCAAAATTGAGAGATTTTTTTCTGTACCATTGATATGTATATAAGAAATGCAAACATCTAGGAGACAAGTGATTAAAAATGACTGAGAGATAAACATACCCAAAAGCACTGTTTCCTGAAGTCAACTGTGTAGAGCAGTTTATTCTAGCTTAACAACAACGATAAATTATTTTTATCATCTTTATTATTATTATCTCTGGTAAGAGAGAAAAGCACGGGAAAGAGTAGCAAAGAAAAACTTGCTACAGAATACCTAGATAGTTGTATTACTAGGATGGTATCTTTGTTTTTATTTTTTGCTCTTGATTTTAGACAAAACAATAGAAGAAATTAAAACTCTAAGAACTGGTCATTTCAAGTCAAGATACATCTCCAGATCAGCTGCAGATGATTACCACAGTTGCTCATACATGAATGTGGCTATTTTTCAAAGCCTTACTCTTCTACTGTTAAATTTCACAGCTTTTTCAGAAGTAGCTAGTTGTTACATGAGTTTTCTGGAGACATAATAGAAGACTGTGAACTACTTAAATTAAATTATTTTATTTTAAATCATGAATTACATTATTTTAATATTTATTAACATTCTTACATTAATATGCTGAAATATACTGCTTTTATTTACTATCATAGTTTTTCAATCGTTATTTGAACTAAACTTTAGTTTAGTTCAAATGTGGTTGAATATTTGCTGCAAGAAAAATATGACAACATTTAACATTTCAAAATTTTCACCATTTGTAATTTATTAAAAACAAAGATATCTTTCTTATAGATATTCAAGAAAAATAAAAAGAAAGTAAGATTCCCCAAGCAGGTTTTTCAATTTACAAATACTTTGATTCTTTAAGGAAAACTCCATTGACTCCAGTGATGTATGTGATTTCAGCTGATTATTTATAGAATCATAGAATCATAGAATATCCTGAGTTGGAAGGGAACCTTAAGGATCATCAAGTCCAACTCTTGACACCGCACAGGTCTACCCAAAAGTTCAGACCATGTGACTAAGTGCACAGTCCAATCTCTTCTTAAATTCAGACAGGCTCGGTGCAGTGACAACTTCCCTGGGGAGCCTGTTCCAGTGTGCAACCACCCTCTCTGTGAAGAACCCCCTCCTGATGTCAAGCCTAAATTTCCCCTGCCTCAGCTTAAGCCCGTTCCCGCAGGTCCTGTCACTGGTGTTAATGGAGAAAAGGTCTCCTGTCTCTCGACACCCCCTTACGAGGAAGTTGTAGACTGTGATGAGGTGGTCTCTCAGCCTCCTCTTCTCCAGGCTGAACAGGCCCAGTGACCTCAGCCGTTCTTTGTACATCTTCCCCTCCAGGCCTATCACCATCTTCGTAGTCCTCCTCTGGACACTCTCCAACAGTTTCATGTCCTTTTTATACTGTGGTGCCCAGAACTGCACACAGTACTCAAGGTGAGGCCGCACCAGCGCAGAGTAGAGCGGGACAATCACCTCCCTTGACCTACTAGCGATGCCGTGCTTGCTGCACCCCAGGACACGGTTGGCCCTCCTGGCTGCCAGGGCACACTGCTGGCTCATATTCAACTTGCTGTCTACCACGACCCCCAGATCCCTCTCTTCTAGGCTGCTCTCCAGCGTCTCATCGCCCAGTCTGTACGTGCAGCCAGGGTTTCCCCGTCCCAGGTGCAGGACCCGGCACTTGCTCTTATTGAACTTCATTGACTCCAGTGATGTATGTGATTTCAGCTGATTATTTATGGTTCCCACTACAACAGTTCTGAGATTTACTGCATGTCTGGCCCTTTGTTACCTTTTCAATGATGTACCATATATGATCCAATACTTGACCCTTAATTTTATAGAGAGAGGAGACACACAATCCTCCTTGAGAACAAATTGCTCTGGGGGTTGAAGTCCTCAGAGAATTTCCTGTGATTTTCCCAGCAGGACTTGAGCTTAGTACAGTGTATACAGCTCTGCAAACTCTTCCTTCAGGGAAATATAAGCAGTGACTAGACAGCTTACAGGATACATACTAGTTTAGCATTTGGGGCAGAGCAATACAGAGAAAATATATGAAGTGATTGACAGATCACAGGTATGTAAAACATACTAGGAATTACCTGGTGAGATCCTGGCAAGTTTAGTATAGAAACATATTATTTGTGTGAGTGTGATTCTTTATGCCTGTAGTGGAGTAGACTGTCTCTTTTTACTCTTTGAAACTTTTGTTGTGATGAATCTCTGCAACCTGCCCAAACTGGTAATGCCAGTTTTTACAAGTAAATAAAGCAAAGCAATAATTTGCTTTTCCATCTATGAGAATTTCTATCACCTCCACAGATATATCAAGTTTTGCTGGCTATTTGCTCCCAGGATCTGGAACTTCATGACACATTCTACTGGTACAGTAGTGTAGTAGTTTTCTGTCTGGCTGCATTTTTTTTTTTTTTTTTTTTCATATTTCAGCTCAGGAAACATTTACATGAGCAATTGCAGATGGTCCATCTAAACTTCTTTTGCCATCCAAGCACAATAATTACTTTAGTATTTAACCAGAATTTCAGAAGAGAATCTTGCAAGCCTGTGTACTGTGACCAGAGAGGCCCGTTTGAAATTTGTTTAGCCACTTCTTGCCATAACAAGATAAATAGCTAGCTATAGTCAGTATCCATCATTCTAGGACTACGCTTGTCAGAGACTTTAGAGAAAGAACACATGGCAAGCGTAAAAGAGTGATTCTTTGTTCAGTGCAGTCATACAGCCCAACTCTACCCCCTGTAGATGCTCAGTATATCTACTGGCTTCAAGGGGAAAATTTTCACCTCACAAGTTAATGCATCACATATGCATCACATGGGTGAATATGCATCACTACTTTTGCTACAGCTCTGAACAAAGTCACTCATCTCTCTCTCTTTCTCTCTCTCTCTTTTTTTTTTTTTTTAATATATATTTTATTTTAATTTTTACTTTTGGACTGAATTTGAAAATGCCAAGCAGCAAAATAGCTTTTTAATAACACAACATATTTTCTCCCTTTCTTCATATTACACTCATTGCATCCACACTGCATGATAGCAAGTAGGTGTATATGTGCATAGATATACATAAAACACAGTCTGTAATGTATTATATATATACATACATATATGTATATATTTATAAAACAGCCTCTTTAATACATCACATATGCAAAATCCTTTGTATGCTCCTGATCTCTTCTGTTTTGAAAGACTTGCTTTAATCATTGCTTACTGCTGAAAGAAGACTAGAAATGGATTTCTTGTATGAAAAATGTCCTGCCTCCAAATAATTTTAAAAAGGAATAAAATCCTAAGTTTTGGATATAGCTTTTTTCATTTTTAAATACTGGTCGAGAAATCATGTGAGGTGTACTGCCAAAGAAGGCACAGCCATATAAATACACACTCTTCACTCCTCTATTCAAAATACATTTTATACCAGTTTACAACAAATAACTATTTTGGGAGGAGTGGCTGACATGCCAGAAGGCTGTGCTGCCATTCAGCGAGACCTGGACAGTCTGGAGAGATGGGCAGAAAGAAACCAAATGAGGTTTAATAATAGCAAGTGTAGAGTCCTGCACCTGGGAAGGAACAACCAGAAGTATCAGTACAGGCTGGAGGACGACCTGCTGGAGTGGAACTCTGAGGAGAAGGATCTGGGGGTCCTGGTGGACAACAGATTGACCATGAGCCAGCAGTGTGCCCTGGTGGCCAAGAGGGCTAATGGGATCCTGGTGTGCATTAAAAAGAGTGTGGCTAGCAGGTCAAGGGAGGTGATCATCCCCCTCTACTCTGCCCTGGTCAGGCCTCAGCTGTAGTACTGTGTCCAGTTCTGGGCTCCCCGGTACAAAAAAAGACAGGGATCTCCTGGAAAGAGTCCAGCAGAGGGCCACAAAGATGATACGGGGCCTGGAGCATCTTTCCCATGAGGAAAGGCTGAGAGACCTGGGTCTGTTCAGCCTGGAGAAGAGAAGACTGAGAGGGGATCTTATCAATGTTTATAAATACATGAGGTGTGGGAAACAGAGTGATTTGGCCAACCTCTTTTCAGTGGTTTATGGGGACAGGACAAGAGGTAATGGCCACAAGATGGATCACAGGAAGTTCCCCACCAATATGCGAAAGAACTTCATGGTGAGGGTGACGGAGCACTAGAACAGGCTGCCCAGGGAGGTTGTGGAGTCTCCTTCTCTGGAGATATTCAAGTCCCGTCTGGATGCTAACCTGGGCAACCTGCTCTAAGGAACCTGCTTTGGCAGGGGGGTTGGACCCGATGATCTCTTGAGGTCCCTTCCAACCCCTACAATTCTGTTATTCTGTGAACTATGTCTTTTCCATCTTGTTTCTGTCTATAGAATGGAAGAGAATAAACTCTCTCCTTTTAAGCTCTTTATATTGTCCATTCTTTCCATTAATAATCTAGGAGAACTTCAAAAATGAAGTAAACTAGAAAAAGAAAGCATTTACTTTCACTTTCCACAAGCTAATTTAGCATTTCATCCAATACAGATACATGGCTGGTTACCTCAGATGGTTAATAGTTTTGCTTTCTTTTAAAACTTGACCTACAAATATGACTCTTTTATTTATTTATTTATTTTTAATTGAATTTCCAGATTTCATGATTTGTGATCTCAATCAATAATATCAACTTGAAGCCTGAAAAGGTCATACCAAATATTTTATATATTTTCATATCTGAAAATACTCAGATAAAGCTCTTTCTAATCCACTGTAAGGTCAAGCCTTCCCTTTCCATAACAACAAATACCACACTTTGAAGGAAATGGGTTGTTTCATTTTTAATGCAACTTGACACCTGTGACAGAAAAAGTTAATGACAGTGTAAAATAGGTTTCAGGTTCAAAGAGTAGAAAAGATAGATGCAAGTTACACAGCTTTGAACTGTTCCAGAAATTGAAAGACATTATTTAGTGTTGTATGAATGCAAATAATATATATCTGGCATGAAAAGGGAGAGATTCTCAAATGCTAGTTACAGCTTTCATTGCTCAAACACATCTTTCTAATTTCTCAAAATCTTTGAGCTGGCAATTTCAACACAAATTCTCTATGTTACTTTAACTCTCCCTACTCTATCTCAGGCATCCATTCTTAAAATTATAGGCATCAATGGAGTAATTACTTTATTTTATACATCCAGTATATAGAAGTGTAGGCTTTGTTCGTAAGCTATGATGAGAGATAGGTACCTCCACAGAGAAAAGTCTTTAGCACCTTTCTTTAGCATAGGATGAATTACCTTCTAGAAGCACTTATATCATAGATAGCTAAAGGTGGCTGAAGTTTGCTACCACATTTCTAAATATTAGAAGTCTGTGTTTAAGTGATATAACTGGAGGTAAGATTGATTAGCTTACACTTAGGTATCTAATGTTAAATCAGATCAATCTCTTTCCCAATACAGATGCCTGTGCAGTGGGTTAACTTTGTTCGGTTGCCAGGTACCCACCAAAATGTACACTTACTCCCCCTCCTCAACAGGAAGGGAGGGGGGCTGGAGGAGGTGGGGGGGAGGAACATGAAAAAAAATCATGGATCAAGATAACGACAGGGAGATCACTTGCTAATTACCATCAGGGGCAAAACAGACATGGACTGAGAAAGATTAATTTATTTTTTTGCTAATTTGTAACAGTAAAGCAGTGAGAACTAAAAGTAAACTAAAACGACCTTCCTCCCAGCCCCTCTTCTTCCCAGGCTCAACTTCACTCTCAGTTCATCTACTACCTCCTGTCTTGAGCAGCATGGGGGAAATGGAGAATGGGTGTTGCAGTCAGTTCATAACACATTGTCACAACACCTCCTTCCTCCTCACACTTCTCCTGCTCCAACATGGGGTCCCTCCCATGGGATGCAGTCTTTCATGAAGTGTGGATCCTTCCCCCAGGCTGCAGTTTAAGAACTTTGCCAGTATGGGTCCATACCACAAGATGAGTTCCTTCAGGAACAAATTGTTGGAGTTCAGATCTCTCCCACTGGTCACAGTTCCTGCCTGAAAACCTGCTCTACCATGGGCTCCGCTCCATGGGCTGCAGTTCTTGCCAGGAACCTGCTCCTGCATGGGCTCTCCAACAACTACAATTCCACTTTCAGGGCACATCTTCTTGCAGCAGTTTGGGATCATCCATGGGCTGCACAGTGGAAATCTGCTCTGATGTGGTCCTCCATCAGCTGCAGTGGGACAACCTGCTCCACCAAAGTCTTCTCCATGCGAATCTCTGCTCTAGCACGTAGAGCATCTCCTCCCCCTGTCAGTTCTTCACTGACCTTGGTGTCTGCAGAGCTACTTATCTGACATTTTTCTCACTCATTCCTCTGTCACAGCTCTTGCACAGCATTTTTCCCCTTTCTTAAATATGTTATCACAGAGTCACAACAAGTATCATTCATTGGCTCATCTTTGACCAGCAGCAAGTCTCTTGTGGAGCCAGCTAGAACTGGGTGTCTGATACAGGTGCTGTTCCTGGTCTCTTCTCATAGAAACCATCTATCTGTTCAGCACCCCCCTCATTTACCAAAACCCAATACAGCCTACCATATTGTACTTTATACAATTAACTATATGCCTTTGAAGATTTCCAGAGGGACACCCTATCCAAATAAGCTTAGGTACTAAATTTATAGCTGCAGTATATTGGTTATACCAATAGAAACCTAGTGGAGAAACTGACTGAAAAGAAATAAAGAAATATATAGGCATATCTGTACATTATTAGCAGGTTTAATCTACCACAGAGATCTGAATGGCTGGGATACACTTAGTGAAAAAATTTAGACTCTGGTTGCTCCAACAAGACAGTCACTTTTACTTATAAGACTGAATGTCTATATGCCAGCTTTAGAAGTACACAACCTGTTTTGCAATGCAGAGTCTTATACCTTTTCTGAATATCACCTTGTTCTATTAAACTGCTGTTGAAATTTTATGTAGATACAAACTATCTATGGCTGTGAATTAACTTAAATTTCAAGATTTCTTTCTGATTTCATACATTGTTTTAGGTATCTCTGGCACCTATTTAAAAAATTCACTACTATCAATATAAAATATTATTCCTACAGTCAAATTCCCAATCGCCATATAGCATAACAAAAGTAAACATTAAAGCTTGAAGTTCTGATGTTTCTCAAATGATAGCTGCCAATACAAACATTCATGAACAAATGCACATACAAGGTTTTTCAGCATGCTCTAATGAGGAAACAAACCTGATAAATTTCAGGGAATCATTCTGGAGCTTAGAGATTATCCTGCTGAAACTAATGCTAATGGACTTGTTATGTATAGTAGAAAGGGCTTGAGATGAAGTGTGGAATTGTTACTTTATCTTAAATTCAGTGAGCTACAGTAAAGTAATAGTTTCATAAACCACTTAAATATTACTGTGTATTCTATTTAGAATATACTGCCAGCCATTTCAGTGTTCTTTGCATGAGCATGGGTTTGCTTTATTTGTTTTGTTTTAGAGTTGTGAAAATCCATGAAAACATACATTGTTAATTTTTTCTGTGATTCATAAATGGCAAAAACACACAAAAAAATAAAATGCACTTTTTTAATTGGGTGTAGGTGTGAAGGTGTTGGTAGTGGCATGGGGTTCTACAAGGCTCCTCTGTGAGGAGAGGCCAGGGCTGCCCCATACTGGGCACAGCCGGATGGAACCAGATGGCTCCAATGGCCACACTGCAGGGCATGGTTGGGCCCAGCAGCCAAGATGGTCCAGCAGCCACTTCTGGATATAAGAAATGGCTGAAAACAACAGACAGGCATAGTATCAAGAAATAGGGTACGTGAGAAACACCACAGGGAACAGCGAAATCAGAGAAGGAGGGGGAGGTACTCCAGGTACTAGAGAAGAAATTCCTCTGCAGCCCATGGAGTAGACAGGCATTTCCTGAAGGACCTACTGCCTACAGAGAAGACCCACAATGGGGCAGGGGAAAAATGTAAAGAGGAAGGAGCAGCAGAGAAGAACCACCATGTATTGACCATAAACTTTCACTCCCTCATCTCAGCTGTGCCAGTCAATGGGATAAAGGATTCTAAAATGAAGGAGCAAAGCTGTTTTTATGTTTTTCCTTTTTGTTTCTAACTACCCATATCCATTTTAATGGGCAATAAATTACATTTCCCATAGTTAAGTCTGTTTTGCCCATGACAATAACTGGAAATCATATCTTGACCCCTTATTCCTGTTTTATCCTGTTTTTTCCCTCCACATCCCATGGGAAAGGGAGGAATGACTGAGCAACTAAGCGCAAGTTTGGCTGCTAGACAAGGTTAACCAAACATGACTTTATTAACCCACAAGTATCTTGATAAAAATAGAGAATGGAAGTAAAAATGCTTTAGTATAAGGTTCCATTTCTTGCTGAATTTTTCTAAAACATACTTGTTTACTAAGAAGTACTTAGCAGGTACAGAATCTGCATTTGGATTTTAAATAAAAAATATGAAGTTCACTGTTTTATCTCTTTACATTATAATGGCTGGGATCATCAAACTTTTGTGTTTAGATTAGGGCTGAAACTTATTTTCAAACATGAGTAAGCTTCTGTGTCTTGGATTTGAACTCTAGCATATGCAGACAGGCCTTGGATTTACTTTGGATAAAGTCTGAGGTACAGTAATTTTCTTCAAATATTGCCTCGAACAACTAATATGAAAATTACTTTATAACTACTAATACAAAATACAATTTTAATCAGATTAATAAAGTAATAGAATAATGAAATCTCAGAATAGTAGAATAGAATCATTCAATTAATTTTGTCTGGAGTAGATGTCCGTAGGTCTTTTGTTCTAACCTCCTGCTCAAATTTAGTCTATCTTCAAAGTTGGATCAAGTTGCTTGGGGCAATTCCCAGTTGAGGTTTGAAAATCTCCACAAGTGGTGAGTCTACAAACTGTTTAGGCAACCTGTTCCAGCTGGCCAGTGTAGAGGAAGGAGAGAGGAGGGTGGTGGAGGGTAGGGGAGGGTAGTGGAGGGTAGGGTAGGGTAGGGGAGGGTAGGGGAGGGTAGGGGAGGGTAGGGGAGGGTAGGGGAGGGGAGGAGAGGGGGGGGGAGGGGAGGGGAGGAGAGGGGAGGGGAGGGGAGGGGAGGGAAGGGAAGGGAAGGGAAGGGAAGGGAAGGGAAGGGAAGGGAA
>NC_048893.1:155650452-155656565 GCF_011077185.1 Oxyura jamaicensis
GGGAAGGGAAGGGAAGGGAAGGGAAGGGAAGGGAAGGGAAGGGAATAATTGTCAGTATATTTTTATAATAATATGACTTTCTGAGATGTTATTATTACACAATGACTTGTTACTTGGTAAGACATAGGCCAATTGACCTATTTTAAATGTCAGCTTGTAGTCTGCTTTTTAGAGGAATCTAACACTGGACATAGAAAACAGGCTGCAGAATGTTGACAACAGGAAAAACACCTCTGTGAAAAGAAACTGAACACTTTTGTGTAATTTGGAAGAACACAAAGAATAAACTTTGACATATCTTTACTGTTTTGTGATTGAAAAAGCAAGAGAACTTTACTGAAAATGACATGGTCTTGATTAATTATTGATTTGAGCAAGTCTAACAGAGGCCTACTGGACAAGTGGCTGAATTGCAAATGTATTAGAATGGCTCATAATCGGTAGTGTCAATACCATCAGATGCTACAGGAACACTGTCTTTGCCAGAAGAAAACTATGTTCTTTTCACTGCATAAATTAATTAGTTGGAATTACTGCTCCAATGTACTTTGGTATTTGGCAACTCAGTTGCATGTATTTGGAGTTTTATTTCAAAAGTGTGCACTGGATCAAGTTATATGGCTGCCCTTAGTTAATGTTCTGTAACTTGCTTTGTCACTAGATATGAATATTGTTGTGTAAATCTCTTAATTGGAAATGATTTGGTTGAAGAACAAAATGCAGACATTCAGCACATGAAGAGAATAAGAAAAAGAAGTTCCTCATTTAATTAGTTAAACAAACAAGCAATAGAAAAATATTTATAGGCTGGAAAAGGATAAAAAAGATGTATCAGCTCTTTATTTGAAGTTATATCTGTTTATTCTTATTCCAAAGAATGCAGTTCCTGGATGACACACTTTTAGATTTTTGTTTATCATACAGACTCTTGCTAAACTATTTTCTTAAATCACTTTTTGTTTTTATCTTCACTTTCACTGAATAGCTAGAGTAAATTAAATCTGTTTCAGGTAATTTATTTATTTATTTATTTAAAGCTAAACTTACCTTCTTGATGTTTTCTGCGTATTATTATGGATGAACCTAAAACTGTTTTCAGTTGGGATAATTTTCTTCCTAATAGCTGGAAAGGTGCCGTGGTTTGGATTTAGGTTGACAATAATATTGATAAGACACTGATGCTTTAGTTGTTGCTGAGCAGTTTTTACGCTAAGTCAAAAACTTGTCAGTTTCTCGTTCTGCCCTGCCAGTGAGTAAACTGGAAATGGGGGTACACGAGAAGCTGTGAGGGGACAGCTGACCCAGACTGGACAAAAGGATAGTCCAAACCATATATTAACAGCAGGTGGTGAGCAATAGCACTGTGCATGATTGCTTTGTATATTATTATTATTGTTGTTGTTTTCTTGTTGTTGCTGTTATTATTCCCTTCCTTTTTCCTTTTCTGTCTTTTTAAACTGTCTTTATCTCAACCCAAAATTTTTATTTTTATTTATTTATTTATTTATTTATTTCTGGTTCTCTCTCCCATCCCACTGGGGAGGAGTGAGCAAATGGCTGTGTGGTGCTTAGCTGCCTGCCGGGTTAAACCACAACACCAAGCCATGCTTGAGAATTCTGAAGTGGCAACATATGGCTAGAAGCAATTTTCTCCTTGTATTTCTCTCTCAGCTTGAAACAAGTTATACTCTGTACCACAAGAAGAAATGTTTTTACAAGACTTCCATCCTAAGAAGGGCTAAAATATCTAAACAAATAAGAAAATACAGACACATAATGATGGTGCCAATAAAAAATCAATCAAACAAACAAACAAAAAACATGAATAGCTGGTACCTGGTCCACTCCTGTACTAAGATAAAATAAAATAAAATAAAATAAAATAAAATAAAATAAAATAAAATAAAATAAAATAAAATAAAATAAAATAAAATAAAATAAATAAAGGTCTCTTCTGTGCCTCTCTTTGAGTTTCTAGACTTTTGAAAGAACTGGGCAGCATACAATTCATTGTTCTGAGGTCGGATTTGTATCAATGATTAGAAAGAAGTTAAAACAGTCGTACAAAATGAAATGTGAGTATATTTATCATCTCAGGGAGTCCAATTAACATCTCTTGTCTTGCAGAAAAATGCCCTAAATACTAGGCAGTGAAGTGTGAGACTAGTACATGGGAATGACTTTATGCCAGTACTTGATGTTAGGCCAAAAGATAACTCTAAGTAAATACTGGTGAGCCTAATGATGATGATTGATCTTAATAGTTAGTTAGATACACTACTGATGAGCAATGACATTTGTATGCAGATCTAGAAGCGCCTAGAGAATTTCAAAATCCAGTATATTTCTGCTGAGGCATTTTAAATGCTTTTCAAGTTCAATAACTTTTATAGATAAGGTGCATTTATGTGCATGACAACGAAAAGAGGGTTACAACACACGTTTGGACAATTAAATCTGAGCAAGTGTAGTTTTAAGAGTTTTAGCCCTGTTTGTGAGTTTGTGCTTGTTATGGAACAAATTCTCACAACCAGATATCACAGTATTTACTGTGTAAGTACCATGTGAATTCACAGCATGCCAGCTGCCTGAATGATACATCATAAAACAACATTATCTAAGGCGCTTTTATGCTAGGGCTAGCTACCCAAGTTAATCAAGACAAGAACACAGACACAGGAGAAATAGAATGATTGGAATGGAGAACACCCTTTTTACATGGGACCTGAACCACTTTGCAATTTCAAAGAGGGGGTGATTAAAGAAGGTCTAACTCAAAACAGTAATAAATAGGCTAGTGGTTTAACAGTGACTTTTTGTTATGGAAATCCATGTTTAAAGCCAACAGCTTTCTGATGGGAGCAACCATGAAGGAGACCTAATTGTAATGTGAAAGATTCTGACAGAAAATGTATGCTAAAACACTGACAGAAGACATTGGCTAGCCTGGGAACTGCTAGCCTGGTAACCCAGCCTGAAATATAGGCCTGTGAACCACAAGCATATTTGAAAAGGACAACTGACATCTTTAAAATGCAGCTAGGTATCTGAGAACCAGAGACATCCTGAGATACTCTCAATAACTGCAAAAACAAGACACTACTTACCATCTGCAGAGGGGACAAATAGTCAACGAGGTGGAAAAACCTATCTGGGAAAGGGGGAATTGGTGACAGGCATTGGTTGTTTCAGCTGGAAAACTGGACTGGCAAAGTCTGGGAAAAGTAAAACTTGGTCTGAGAGAACAGAAAACAAAATAGTCTATTGACTAGTCTATATGTACAAAATAGAAATTAACAATATTTATTTTGATTACAGGTGTAGCCTCCTATACTCCTTATGTCTCTGCAATATAAAAATAACCCCACTGCTGCACAGAGATGAGCCAATAAGCAATATTGTTTCTGTCTCCATGAGAGCATATTTAAGAAAGGAAAAACAAATGAACAAACATACAAACACAATTCAAAACAAAACAAAACAAAATGCTGTTCAGCAGCAGCTGGGAGAGTGAGGAGTGAGAAACAGCTCTGCCGATACCAAGGTCAGTGAAGAAGGAGGGGGAGGAGGTGCTCCAGACACCAGTGCTGAAGTTCCCCTGTGGCCTATGGAGAGGCCCATGCTGCAGGCCATGGAGGAGACCATGGTGGAGCAGGTGGATCCACCCTGAAGGAGGCTGCCGCCCATGAAGCAGCGCAGATTCCAGGCCCATGGAGAGGAGCCCATATAAGAGCAGGTGACCTGGCAGGAGTTGCCACCCATGGGGAACCCCGGCTGGAGCAGTTTGCACCTGATGGATGGACCCCATAGTACGAACCCATATCTGGAGCAGTTGTTGAAAAGCTGCTGCCTGTGGGAAGCCCATGCAGGATCGGTTTGGGAAGGGTGACATCCTGTGGAAAGGATCCTATCTTTGAGCAGGGGAAGAGAGTGACTGAGAAAGAACAGCAGAGTTCTATAGACTGACCATAACCCTCATTCTCCCATTCCCCTGCACTGCTTGGGGGAAAAGGTGGAAGAGGGTGGATGGGGGGAAGGTTTTTTTAGTTTATTTCCTTTGTTTCTCTCTTCTCTGGCTTGCTAGTAATAGGCAATAACATTTTCTAATCTCCCTACACCAAATCTTTTTTTCTCGTCACAGTAATTGTTGAGTGATCTCCCTGTCCTTATCTCAACCCTTGAGCCCTTTGCATTGTATTTTCTGCCCCTTTCCCTGTGAGGAGGGAGAGTGAGAGCTGCCTATCTGAGTAAAACCACCACACTCCTGCATTGGTTCTCCTAGGCAAAATTAGATCCCTATCAGGGAGAGAAGGCTAACTCAAGACTCTGTGACGCTGATTGTCTTAGAAATGTGACTTTGTCTGTTAATTGGCCACAGTTCTAGGGGTGATTTCAATGGATCACATTACTGCAGTCAGTTTGATATGCATTGTACCAGTAGCACTTTAAATATATGTAGGCATGTGTATAAGTAATAATCACATTTGCTGCATAATTAGTAGTAATTTTTTACTAACTTGTAATATTGAAATATACACTTGCTGCTAATACTGATTGTTGCTACCGTTGAAATCTTGTACTTTATTTTCTGGTGGAAATGTAGTAAGTTGATATGTGCTTGTTTTGTTAATCATAAATATACTTGACTTATTAATAGTAATTTATAATAATCTGTAATAATGAAACTTTAAGAAAAAAAAATATCCTCTGTGTCCTTGTGTATTGCAGAATCCTGAGAGTACACCATCATTATCTTTACACATCTGCAGGCAAGGTAACACTTTATGTCATGACACTACCACGAAACTTACTGAAGTCCCATGTCCTTCTGAAAAAGAAAGAAGCTCCGGGATTATCCATGGCATCTCAAATGGCACAAAATGTTGTTAAGCAACTGAATTCTACTTCAGATTTTTGTTGATAACTAGGAAAACTCAGGTCAAACAAATCAAGTGTAGATATTTACAGCTAAATTTGACATCTAATGTTATGAAGAATTAAACATCATGACTACCAGTGGAGTGGAGGGAGGCTTTATATGGGGCTGGTCAAGGCAATTAAATCCTCTTGCTACCCAAAAGGCACAGTCTACTCCAATAAGGTACTGGCTTTTTCACTTGAACATGCCTTCATAGAGGCTGCATTTATTTCATTGCAGCATGCTTCCCAGATACATGATAGAATACACGATAGATACTTGCTAGATACATGATAGAAAAGGTAGAAAAGCCTGATAATTATTTTTGAATTTAGCTTATTCCAAGGCTCTAAACAATGTGTTAAACTCCGCATTTTAGAGGTGTTGTGCATGCTCATAATTTGGGTTATATACATATATGGGGCAAATATATATCCTGTGTAGGGCAGTACCAAAGCAGTTAATTTGAAGATCTCACTAATATACGAACGTTGGCCTGGTTCACAAAACCATCAAATAGGTATCAGAAGTTTTAAAGGAATAAGGTCTTATTTAACTAAGATCCTATATTAAAATATTTGTGCATGTATACCTGTGTGTGTGTAGTTGTTGAAGTTTGTTTGTATCCCAGAATTTTTGGAACAACTTGAGGTTTTCATTCATGAAATCTCAAAACTGTTAATAATATGTCAAGTTGTGAGCACAAGATAAATTGTAATTAAATGCTGGGTATTTTAAAAGTAAATGTTCCTAATTCATTTTATGCATAAAAAACTATGCTTCATTATAGGAAAATCAGGCTGATCTTGGAAACCAGAAATATAATTAAGAGGCAGAAATTCTTGAGACTGATTTAAGCAAGGAATATCAAATCTATGTAAGACAAGACCATGCAAGTGAAAAAGTAGTAAGACCTAGTAAGCTATTTTTTTTTTCTTTATTGATTAGAGCGATTTATAATTACCGATGAAAAAATAAATAGCTTAAATAAATACCTATACTGTATTGTAAGGTAAACATACAATCTGGTATGTATTACAGACCAGGTCACTTGCATCTCTAGAGTGGAAGACTTATTACGTATCTGTCATGTATTGCCATGGCAACTTCCATTTTTTCCATTCTATGGGCAACTAGCATGAACGATGTAGTATCTCTCTCTCTCTCTCTCTCTCTCTCTCTCTCTCTCTCTCTC
>NC_048893.1:155656665-155668141 GCF_011077185.1 Oxyura jamaicensis
AACACACACACACAGACACACACAGACACAGACACACAGACAGACACACAGACACACAGACACAGACACACACAGACACACAGAGACACACAGACACACACACACAGACACAGACACACACAGACACACACAGACACACAGACACAGACACAGACACAGACACACACACACACACACACACACACACAGAGTCATTTTAAGACATTTTAAGATTGCCTTTGGCCCGGTAACTATTCTTTGCCTACTTACTTTTACTGAATGACAGATTGTTTTCAAAAACAAGGAGATGGCACACAACAATAAGTTTATTACTTTTTTTACTTCTTTTCTTAACCTTTTTGCTTTAAGGAAAAGCACTCGCTCATGGGATGTAAAACCAGCTTACAATGAGATGTAATCATCTAAGAATGGGTGCTCACCTAAAAACTGGATCTGAAAACCATTTCTGAAGTACATAATTCTAGCATATATGTATATTTTTAAACCTTATTGTCATGAATAATTTTTATTTTTCTTATTAAGCCAGAAGTCCCAAGAAGCAGTGAAATTTTATCATGGAAAGCATGCTGCAAAACAGATATGAAAAAGAAAGTTCATGCAGTCAAAAGTGGCAAATTAATGAAAATTCAATTTTATGTTGTTACGTTAGGTCAAATTCATTTTTGAAGTTATATTACAGATAATTCTGTGGGATTTTTTAGAAGATGCTATTTTTTTTTCTGATATTTTAAAAGGTATAAGTTAGCATATTTTTTTTGTGCAACAGTATAAGTGGGCTTGTTATATCTTGAACAGATATGATTGTTCTCTGAAAACTCATGACAATGCATCACACTGTGGACTACTAATGTATTCTATTATACTAATGTATAATGTGTTCTACTAAGCATTAGTAGAGATGATAATGAGATATTCTTTTTCCTTTGAACAGAGAATGGAGCAAATAAATCAACAATGCCAGCCCCTGAGACTCAATTCATCTCTGATTCTCCTTGAAAACGGTTGCTACAAAGCTGGTAACAATTCATGACAGCTACCACACTACTAGGTGATTTAGATTTCAGGCTCTATCTGTTCAAGATAGATTAAAATTGCACATATCCACCTGTTCAAATGGAAGGAGTGTCATGGAAGGCTATTATTCTCTATGTCTATACTAGGGATGCTTATAGTTCACGTCACAGTCTTACAGCCTTGCTAAGCTTGTTGTGTACAATAATATCTGATTTGGGGCTTTTGAAATGGTATTGAAATAAGTTTTTTTTTTTTTTTTTTTTTTTTTTTTTTTTTTTTGTAAATGCCTAATTAAAATTAATATATACCAGTGACAAAATGCAGGAGAAATTTTAAATATCTGGTTAATCTGTTTTAGTATTTCTCAAAACAATTTGAATTTACCCTTTGTGGAATAATTGCTGGAGGTTACTTATTGAGGCTACAATGCCAAAACACGCCTCCATCCCAAAGGTTACCTGTCTCTGAGGTGCAACCACCCCTCACTGAGCATGTGCTCTGAATTGCTCTGAGCCCATACCTTTAAACAAAAGTGAGAAAAATTTATACTAATAAAGAATACACGTATGAATGCAGTCACTCAAACTTCACCGAAAAGTACGAAAATAAAAATGTCTTGAGAGAAGGAGAATGTAGGGGAAATCACCGTCACAGACAAGTAGGAAGGACATTGCTGACTTCTGGGATCAGCTGACAGGTTGAACCTCTCTTTCACCCCCATAGGGACACCTATTGGGTGAGATTCAAACTCTTGGTTCTACTGAGTGCTTCCTCAGGAAACCTAACTTTCTCTATAGAGTTGTTTTATAAGTTAGTATGTGTGTAGTTGTGTTTGCCATATTCTTGGTATTTGCAGGTGCTTTTCAAACAGTGCATTTATCACTGGTGATCCAAAAGAACCTGTACTCCTGTTGCTTCTATAAAATACACCAGTCATTTACTAGACTCAAAGTGTATTGTGCTATTTATGCATCCATGATTGTGATAATTTAATGTAACTTAATATATTAAATGTGACTGGACTTACAGTGCCAAATTGTACCTCACTCAGAATCTAAGCCCAGCTAACTTTAGCCCCTCTGATATCTGAGGACAAGCTGGAACGCAAGTGGGTTTAGGACCTGCAAACTTCCTTACCCTTTAACGCAACACCATTCTATCTCCGTGCCTTCTCTTTAGCAGTGGTGGACAACAGATGATTTTGGAAAAGGTTGCAAATACCTAGAATCTGTCATTGGCATATATGCAATGATATGCATTTTTAAGGATATAGACTAATCATATCTAACACTTTGGTGCATAAGTTTTTCTTCTAATTTAATTTTTTATTCTGTATTTTATTCTATACTATTCCTACATTCGCTATGAAATATTTTTAATCCTTTACAAAATACTGACTCTAGTGATCTATCTTGGGGGCAATACATTCTACAGAGAAATTATGAACTTTTATTTTATTTTATTTTATTTTATTTTATTTTATTTTAATCAGTTTTCCTCTACATTGCTTTGGATGATTCTTACTTCAAGTAGTATGAAGGAAAGAAGTTGAATATTTCTGACTAGCTTTCTCAATAACATAATTTAGTATGTATTTTTCATATCTCATTTGATCAGTCACTTATTTGAATAAAACTTGTTCAGTCCATTGTTCTGTACAGAACTTACAACCATTTACTCAGCATATTCTATCACTTATTAACTGGCAGAAAGATAAATAAATAAATAAAAGTTTGTTAGAAAGACATGCTACTATTGGGAACAAAGCAAACATTAAGCATAATAACTTTCTATTTCTATACCCAGAAATAGAAAAGCTGTTTATTTTTTTATGGTTATTTATCAGTGGCTAGTACACTTTTGAGGGTAAATCTAGCTGTATTTTATTTAGATATCAGTGAATATTTTAATAAGAACTGGTTAATTGTTAATGTTGTCTTAACAGTTGTCTTAACAGTTGTCTACAACTGTTAAGATTTTAAAAAAAAAATAATACAAAGATGCATATCTGATGTTAAAATGTGTATTTTTATTATTAATAATAATAATATTGTAGTCCTAACTTTCCAGTGTGCTATCCAAAGATACTGGAAAATGTGTATGAAATTGTGATGTAGAATTAGTGCCATGTACATATATGATAACAGCAATGTAGACTGCACAAGGACTTTAATGCTTTACACTACAGTAATGAAGTTAAGAATTTCAAAGCAAGATTCAGTTGCCCTCGAATAAGTCTCTAGTGTCATATGAGATGTGTTAGGGTATCAAGGATATTCATGTAAGTTTGACAGATATGACACTGACCTTTTATTCTAGTATGGTCAGGTGAAATACTGGAGGGCATAAGGTATTCAGCCAGCTGAATCTTACCCTTGGGAAGCATTTTGTTGAATTCTTGCAAGGAAAAGAAGTTGGAGAGGAAGGTACAGAAACCGTTCTTTAAAAGGCTGTCTTTTCTAATGCGTGATGGTATTTGAAATATACCTATGGGCAGGTATCTTCAAGGTTTACAGGTTGTTCAAATTTAAGACAGGTGGGTAAATTGGTGTCCAACAACACTTTAGGAACAGTAGAGGTCTAGGCAATACAGTGAATAAAACCTAGACATTGCAGCCCACTCAAGGTCAGACTTTTATAATTTAACTATCCCCTACATTAAGACATCTAGTCATTTCTAGGCACTGTGAAGTATACTTCCTAGCTTCCACCTTGCTGTAGGAGGAGACAGATCTTTTAAAATTTCTGTGCCATTGTTACCAGTGCTGTGCAGATATCTTTTATATTTTTGTCAGTCTCACATGCAATTATCCACTTAAATTTAGACAACTAAATCCCACCCGAGTGCTAGGTCATATAAACTACTCTCTAGAATCTATTTGCTGTATTGATGAAATCTAAATGACCTACAGTGGGAACTTAAATTACCTATATGATTGACATGTATACACATCTATCACCTATACATTGAGGTTGAGTCTACAACTCAAAAATTTCCTATAAATTGTAGTTACTGGTCCAGAAAAGAACTGATCTCCCAGACATCTTTCTGTTAATATCTGTCATCCTTGTGACATGCATGGAATAGCATTGAGATATTTTGTTTAGCTAACTGAAACTAATCACCTGCATTTTAGATTTTAAAATTTATGTAAATTGAATTATATATAAAATACTTTTCAGAGGTTGCAAATTTACCAATGGTGTAAAAGTAGCCATCATGACAAAGTTTCATGTGTCCACAAACACTGATTACATCAGATTGTAGTGTAGTTAAAATTCCTACATATTGTCTTCATATTGAAGAAAATTCATGAAACATAGAAAGTTTACTTCATGTATGTGCCATAGAGTTTCAACAGTGCCTTGGACAAATGAGCCATTTTCAGATCCAAATAGGAAGTTAAAAACACAGATTCAGATGTGGATTTTCATAAAATTTCATAAATTTATTGGATGCTGCCCAGTCTTAGAAATGCCTTGTGGCCTTACTCTTGCTATTATGGTATTAATAAATAAAAAGGGATTGGAAGCACAAGAAATATGAATTTTTCTGAACTGGAAAAATGTCAAATGTCTTACAATAGATTACATAACTATTCACAAAACATATAACTGAAAAAAAAATAGTGTTGGAATGCTAACTTGTGGCTTCTGTATTGAAGGCATTTCTGTTATATTTACAAAATACAACAGTTCTATGGAGAGTCACATTCCAGTGTAATTAATATTATTGTAAGACATTAAGCCAAATATAATTAGTTAATTTGTTAACTTTTTTTTTTTTTTTTTTTTTTTAATGGGACTTAATTATGCTTACATAGTAGATGTTGACAAGTTCTTTAACTACCTTTGGAGTACTTATTTATTCAGCAATAAGTATGAGATCCTGAAAACCCTGAAAACAGGGTTGACAACATCTCTAAAAATTCACTCTATGCTGTTTGTTTATTTTCTGGAAGTGTAATATTTAAAACTTTTAAAATATATTCATAGAAGTTTGGTCTGTAATCACGAGATTAGCTTCTAGTTTCTAATTTAAATTACCTATGCTTATGAAGTATTTATTTTTAAGACAATACAATGTTATGCTAATATCATAATGAATCATGGCAGAGCCTCTTATTAACTTTTTTTCCCCCTTTTTAATGGAATATGCATTTTTATCTGTAGTGTGATACAACTGGCTTCTTCTCATCTTACAATCTTCTGAGACTTCCTCAATTCCATGTTTTTATGAAGCTGTTTTACACAAAGAAGTGTTGGTTCTTTTTCTGAATTTCAACAAGAAAGACACAACATGCCTTAGAACTAATAATGATTTTATTAACATCCCAGAACTAGAATCCTGCCTAACTTTCACATAAGTAGGATGTTTAAGGTTGCTGATGTGATTCTGTTGTGCTTTAACACTACCTACCAGGGTTAGAATGCACAGCCACTTGCTCCCTCCCCCCATGGTAGGATGTAGGAGAGAATCAGAATGTTAAAGTGTGTGGACTCGTGGATTCATTGAGAAAAAGACATTTTAATAGGTAAAACAAAAGCTGTGCATGCAAGCAAAGCAAAATACGGAATTTATTTAATGCTTCCCATCAGCAGGCAAATGTTCAGCCACTTCCAGGAAAGCAGAACCCATCATACTTAACAGTTTCTTGTGAAGACAAATTCTATCACTTCAAATGTCCCCTTCCTTCTTTTTTTTCACCCAGCTTTTATTGCTGAGCATGGTGTCATATGATATGGACTATCCCTTTGGTCAGTGAGGATCAGCTGTGTCCCCTCCCAAATAAGTGACCAGCCCTAGCCTGCTCACAGGCAAAGCATCTTAAGAAGCAGAAAAGTCCTTGACTTTGTGTAAGCACTGCTCAGCAAACACCAAAACACCAGTGTGTTATCACCACTGTTTTCATCACAAATCCAAAACACAACACCATACACCTCTACAAATAAAATTAACTTTATCCCAGCCAAAATCAGGACATTTTTTAACAATACATGAATAATATATAGGATAAATGTTTATCTCTTCACATAAGACTGTTATTGTTTAGCAGTTGTATATCATAATTCAAGTTCTGGTGATCTTTAATGTTTTTCTCAGAAGAAATTTTCAATTTTTGCTTCTTTTAAATTTTTAGATCAAGTAGAAAACATTCCAGATTGCAAAATAAAGTAAAATATAGAGATTCCTACTTAGGGTTTCTTACAGTACAGATGTATAAATAATGTTTGATATAAAATTAAAATCTTTATTTTTGATGCATGTACGTAAAGATAATGCAAATTTACACATCTCATTCTTTATTTTCTCTTACATTCATTTATTAACATTAATTTGTTATTGAATTTTGCTATGCATTTAAGTAAGTATTCTTTGAAAATGGTGATTGTCTAGAAATATATTTTCAATAATTTGACTGAAACACATTTCAGTTCATCACTGATTGTTCATCACAGTGGACACAGAACTCTGGCCATCTAAGCAGGTCATGTAGCTACAAGAGAGAATGCTCTGGGCTTTCCATTTTTACCAGGTCTTTGCATTTCATAGAAAATACAGATAACTCTACTATCCAGTATGTCTTTACATAGTTTTTCAGGAGATTATTATAGTCTAAAAATAAATAATAAAAAATTAAATGTTTATTGTGTACTTAGAACAACAGATTTTACATTAATCCAATACAGACACTGGAAAAAATTAAATGCAACATATAAAACTAAGGAACAAACATTTAGGAATATTACTGTCAACCAGAGTAACACAGCTCATATATTGCAAGTAGATATAGAAATTAAAAGATTAGAGCTTAATTTTTAGAAAATAATGCATTACGATTACATAAAAATACAGTGTTGATCTTCATTTATACACATTTTTTCTTCATTTTGTGTTGATTCCTTGTGTTGCTCTGGAGCTATTGCATCAGCTTAACTACTGAAATTGGACTTTTGAATAATCATGTCTTATATTGTTTACAAATTATTTTGCATGTCATTAACACAATAACATATGCCTGTTGGAGGTGTGCCCAGATTGAAGAGCTGCTCAGCCAGGTAGCAGAGCTTTGGGAGGAGGTGAGCAGGCTGAGGAGCATCAGGGAGTCGGAGAGGGAAATCGACTGGTGGAGGTGTACTCTACCCTCTCTGAGACAGACTCATGAGCCTGCCACAGCACAAGTGTGTCCTGCTACACAGCAGACAAAAGTTCCCTCTTCCTGCCAGGCAGCAGGAGAGGACCTAAGCCAAGGGGGGGAATGGAGGCAGGTTCCTGTTCGAGGTGGTAGGCAAGCCCTGTCCCTGCCCACCTCCCCTTCCCATCTACCCCAGGTACGAGGGTCTAGAATACGACAGTCTGAACAACGAAGTAGATGAAACCCCGTCCCAGTTGGAGAGGGTGCCTAAGGCAAGGCAACCTACCCCCTGCATTGCTACATCATCTGTCAAAAAGGAATGAAGGGTTATTGTCATGGAGGACTCCCTTCTGAAAGGGACAGAGGGCCCGATATGCCAACCGGACCCAACCCACAGGGAAGTCTGTTGTCTCCCTGGGGCTCGGGTGAGAGACTTTGCTAAGAAAGTCAAGCACCCGGTACAGCCCACTGACTGCTACCCACTACTGGTCTTTCAGACTGGCAATGATGAGGTAACAATGAGAAGTCCAAGAGCAGCAAAAGGGACCTTAGGGCTCTGGGGTGACTACTTAAAGGATCAGGGGCACAGGTTGTGTTTTCCTCTGTCCTTCCAATAGGGGAGCTCGATGCTGATAAGTGGGCTCATCACATTAACATGTTGCTTCGGGACTGGTGCAAGCTGCAGAACTTTGGGTTTTTTGATCATGGGAAGGTCTACATGACACCAGCCTGCTGGCACCAGATGGGATGCGTCTCTCTCAGAGAGGTGTAAGGATTTTCGGTCAGGAGATGGCAGGGCTGATAGACAGTGCTTTAAACTAGAGTTGAAGGGGGAAGGGGATAATACCAGGCATGCCGGTGACAAGCTAAAGGGATGGTGTGCTAGAATCAGAGGGACTGTGTGCCAGTGAGGACCTTCGGTCAGCTCCGCAAGATGCTGTATGTAGGGAGGCTCATCTGAAGTGCTTCTACATAAACGCATGCAGTATGAGGAATAAAATGGATGAGCTAGAAGTCTTGGCCCAGTCCCACAGCTACGACATCATCGGCATAAATGAAACCTGGTGGGATGAGTCCTGTGGCTGGTGTGCTGAAATAGATGGTTACAGGCTCGTCAGGAGGGACAGGCAGGGTAGGCGAGGTGGCGGGGCGGCGATGTATGGGAAGCATGGACTGGACTGTGTGGAACTTTAGGTTGGTGATAGCAAAGTTGAGGGACTCTGGGTAAGGATTAAGGGACGAACAAATAAAGGGGATGTCATTGTGGGAGTCTATTACAGACCACCTGGCCAGGACGACAACGCCAATGAATTATTCTTTGCAGAACTGAGAGACGCCTTGAGATCAACTCCCCTTGTCCTTATGGGGGACTTCAACCTGCCAGATGTCAACTGGGATCACCACACAGCTGACAAGAGCAAGTCCAGGAGGTTCATAAAGCACCTTCCTGGTACAGGTGCTAAGGGAGCCAACTAGGAACGGTGCCCTCTTAGATCTCTTGCTGGAGAACAGAGAGGGTCTTGTGGGAGACGTGGCAATTGGTGGCCGTCTCGGTCATAGTGACCATGAAGTGGTTGAATTTAGAATTTATGGTGACAGAAGGAAAACTGCCACCAAAACTTCAGCTCTGGATATGGGGAGAGTGGACTTCAGGCTGCTCAGGGAACTAGTCAGCAAGGTCCCCTGGGAAACTGCATTTGAAGGCATGGGTGTCCATCAGTGCTGTTCAGTCTTTAAGCACTGCCTCCTAAAAGATCGGGCAATTCCAAAATATCGGAAGTCAGGCAGAAGGGGCAGCAGGACGGCCTGGCTGACCAGGGATCTTCTACTGGAGCGTAGGCAAAAAAAGAAGCTGTACGGCTGCTGGAAGGAAAGTTGGGTGATGAGGAAGGAATACAGGGATGCTGTTTGTGTTTGTAGGGAGAAAATTTGTGTGGCCGAAGCCCAACTAGAGTTGAAGTTGGCCATGTCTGTGGGAGACAATAAAAAATGTTTTCTTCAGATATGTGAACAGAAAAAGGAGAACCACAGAAAACATAGGTCCGCTGCTTTATGGGGAAGGTCAACTCACAGACAATGACATAGGCAAAGCAGAGACGTTTAATGCCTTCTTCACCTCTGTCTTCAATGTTGATGATGGGCTTCAGGACCCTGGGTGCCCTGTGCTGGAGGACCTTGATGGTGGGAATAACTCCCAACCGACCCTGAACGTGTGCAGGATTTGCTGCTCCACCTGGATCCCTACAAGTCCATGGGCCCCGATGGGATTCATCCCAGGGTGCTTAAAGAGCTGACTGATGTCATCGCGAGACATCTCTCAAGTATTTTTCAACGATCCTGGGAATCTGGAGAGGTCCCAGTAGACTGGAATCTGGCAAATGTTGTGCCAATTTTCAAGAAGGGTAAGAAAGAAGACCCTGGCAACTACAGGCCTGTCAGTCTCACATCAGTGCCTAGTAAAATTATGGAGAAGATGATTCTTGAGGCTACTGAAGCGCACCTGGGGGACAATTCAGTCATTGGTCCCAGCCAACATGGGTTTGTGAGGGGTAGGTCCTGACTAACAAATTTGATTTCCTTTTATGATAAGATCACCCGTCTAGTCGACCAAGGGAAACCAGCTGATGTAATCTTTTTGGACTTCAGCAAGGCTTTCAACACAGTTTCCCATAGGATCCTACTGGACAAAATGTCCAGCATACAGCTTAACAAAAACGTCATACGATGGGTGAGCAATTGGCTGATGGGCAAGGCTCAAAGGGTTGTGGTAAATGGAGCCACAGCTTGCTGGTGGAAGGTCTCTAGTGGGGTCCCTCAAGGCCCTATCTTACGGCTAGTCTTCTTCAACATTTTTATAAACGATTTGGATGTAGGAATAGAAGGTGTTTTGAGCAAATTTGCCGACGACACCAAACTAGGAGGAGTTGTAGACTTGGACGAGGGTGGAAAGGCCTTGCAGAGAGATCTGGACAGGTTGGAGAACTGGGCAATCACCAACCACATGAAGTTTAACAAGAGCAAGTGCCAGGTCCTACACCTGGGACGAGGCAACCCTGGCCATACATACAGACTGGGCGACGAGATGTTGGATTGCAGCCCCGCAGAGAGGGATCTGGGGGTCGTGGTTGACAGCAAGTTGAATATGAGCCAGCAGTGTGCCCTGGCAGCCAGGAAGGCCAACCGTATCCTGGGTGCATCAAGCACGGCATCGCTAGTAGGGCAAGTGAAGTGATCATCCTGCTCTACTCTGCGCTGGCACGGCCTCACCTTGAGTACTGTGTGCAGTTCTGGGCACCACAGTACAAAAAGGACATTCAGCTGTTGGGAGAGTGTCCAGAGGAGGGCGACAAAGATGGTGAAGGGCCTGGAGGGGATGACGTATGAAGAGCAGCTGAGGTCACTGGGCCTGTTCAGCCTAGAGAAGAGGAGGCTGAGGGGGGACCTCATCGCGGTCTACAACTTCCTTGTGAGGGAGAGTGGAGAGGCAGGTGACCTATTCTCCATAAACACCAGGGATAGGACCTGTGGGAACAGGGTGAAGCTGAGGCAGGGGAAGGTCAGACTAGATATCAGAAGGAGATTTTTCACTGAGAGGGTGGTTGCGCACTGGAACAGGCTCCCCGGTGAAGCAGTCACTGCACCAAGCCTGTATGAAGTTAAGAAACGTGTGCACTAAGTCACATGGTCTAAGCTTTTGGGTAGACCTGTGCGGTGCAAGGAGTTGGATTTGATGATCCTTATGGGTCCCTTCCAACTTGGAATATTCTGTGATTCTATGATTCTAACACAGGAGGCATCTATTTCTAAGAGATGAAAGCTTAGCCTCGTAGATGTGATACTGGAAGAGGTTGTAAATCTGCAATTTGTACTGTTTATAGCATCCAGAACGCCAAGAATTTGAATTTAATTGCCTGAAAAATATTCCTATACCAGCTATGACATATAAAAATTTGTTAAAAAATGAAAATCATTTTCAGCCCTTCCATTTGACCTTGAAGAGCCCTTTCCCCTCCATGTTTCGAGATATGTAAAGTAGGAATGAACATAGCTGAGAAAGCAGAATAGAGGGAAAATAACATCATGAATAAAGGCTGATGACGAGGAGAACCAAGAAACATGAGCATACAAAGATTTCATCATAACCTTTATGGTCCCAAGGTGGTTTCCACTGATAATAGCAGCATTACTGCTTTTTCTTCTTCCTTTTTTTTTTTTTTTTCCCTATCCTTTATTTTCTGATTTCATGTCTGCATTCAAATTATCACATGTATATCTTTTCTCACATGTATATCTTTTATTTCCTTTTTTTTTTTTTTTTTTTTTTT
>NC_048893.1:155668241-155671168 GCF_011077185.1 Oxyura jamaicensis
TTATTTTCGCTTTAAAATTTACAAATTTATATTTTTTCTCAATATTTTTTTTTTTTATTTTTTTTTTTTTTTTTTTTTTTTTTTCCTAATTGGTGATTTTATAGCTGTGTTTGCTAAAGGTAAGGAAAGGTGAAAATAGACAAGCTTCTACGTGCAGAGTTCCATCTTCATGTCTGAAAAATAATCTTTGAAAGACTGGCAGAGTAGGAAGATATGACATCAATTTAATTGTTGGTGTGTTTCACAGTTCAGTACAAGATGACTGGTTCTCTTTATTTTTTTTCTGAAGTCCTTGCTGAAGCCTCGCCTTACCCCCCTTCACAGAGTATCTCAGGATGACCAAAAAAAAACTTTAGTGCTTCATTCAAAGTTAATCTTATGTTGCCAATGTCAATTTCAAGGCAGCTTCTAGGATGTTCTGCTGGCTAAAAGCCAAAAGTGCTGCAGCAATGCCAATAGCAGAAGGTGCTAATATCTTCTTTACTTCTAGGGTATCTAGTCTAAGTATAATAAATTAATTTTTGAAAAGAAAGAAGTAAAACTGATCTTTGTGAATGCATCTAAAAGACACTAAAATGTTCATTAGATCCAAGATCATAGAATCATAGAATGGCTTGAGTTGGAAAGGACCTTAAACATAATCTTGTTCCAACCAAAAGGGAGGTGCCAGCCACTAGACCAGATTGCTGAAAGCCCCACCCAACTTGGCCTTCAACACTTCCAGGGATGGGGCATCTACAACTTCTTTGGGCAATGTGTTCCAGAGCTTCACCACCCTCTGTGCAAAGAATTTCCTCCTAACATCGAATCCAAATCTCCCCTCTTTTAGTTTAAAACCATTACCCCTTCTCCAATCTGCCTGTGTAAAAAGTCACTCTCCATCTTTATTAGAAGCCCCCTTTAGGTGCTGAAAGACTGCAACGAAGTCTCCCCAGAGCCTCCTCTTCTCCAGGCTGAGCATCCCCAGCTCTCTCAGCCTTTCTTCACAGTATAGTAGTATTGGCAGCCAATTATCCTTTTTACAACCTTTTATTGTTACAAAGAAGCACAGCTTCCTCCATTTAAGCAGTCATGTCTCCATGGAACTTCTTAAGAGCAGATGGTGAATAGAGTTTAAATAAGGTGAGTGATGAGTGGTGTAATCACTAGCAACAAATTAGAGTTGAATCTGATAAGTGTCCCAAAAGATTTCAAGGACTGTGCCATTCAGAAGAAGAAGAAGAAGTAGAAAATAATAATAATAATAATAATAATAATAATAAAATCTACAGCAAAAGCTCAAAACAATATTAAAAAAAAATATATTACTTGTTTTACAGTGTTTAGCCTCCAGGTTTCACCACCATTAATCAAGATCAAGGTCAACATTCATTAAACCATTAGTATTGAAAATGTAGATTCAGTAGCACTGGTCAGAAATGGTTTGTTTCTAATAAAAATATTATGTACGAAGCTGGGATATTTAAAGGGCCACTGGCAATTCCTTTTAATACTCCTGTGTCTCTAGAACCATAATGCCCAAAATGGTATGATGTTGATATTAATGTCAGTTGTCTGCTGGAGGAACAGCAAGTTTGTAATAACAATTGACAACAACAAAGAGATTTTCAAACGTGCAGATTTTTTCAAATGTGCAGAAAAGAAAAGCAACAAAGACCAATTGTGATAAGGAGAGTAATGAAAAACAGCTTTGATGAAATATGCAGTCTAAGCTAAACACTACTAGGTGACCTAGTAGGTATTTTTTTTCTGTTTATTTCTATTTTTACATTCCTTGCAGCATCAATTCTAAGCATTTTGGGTAGTTCTGTTTGAAGATTTTAAACAGACAACAAAGCTGGTAAATTCAGCCTTTACACTGTGTTTACTAAGATATAGTGTAAAGCCAGCAAAAAGTAGTAGCCTGCCCTTTTTTGTCCATAAGCTTGAAACATTTTTTTAAGTGCTATGGTCTTTTTGTTTCAGTGGTATCTTATCAAGACAAAATGATTAAAAGATATATTCCATGTGCAGATATCCACAGATAAATCTTATATAAATAGCTGAATAAAAGACATTAGAAAATGGTTGTGGGGTTAATTCTTAACAACAGTGTAATTGTCTTCCTGGCTTCCAGGTGCAGGACATTGTATGGATGGACATCACTGCTGTCCTGAGCTGAGTTCTCATGTTTCCAAGGAAGACACCATCTGGTTGTGAATCTCTGGCTCTGTTCCAAGGCACCTCATTTCTGAAGGTGAATTTTGCCCATGGAGAAATAGGCAGTCTGTACTGCCTGCATGTTGATGGATAAATTAGGGCACACATGACTATACTAGTAAACTAAATGGGGTCCAGACATAGGTTAGAACACTGTGATTCAGTTGTCTATGATAGTTTATCATCATTCTGCTTTGTAGTACACTTCTGGATGGTGTCAGCAAGTTTTCTTTAAAACCACATGACCCAGAATGCAGTGTAGTATGGATAAGTTTCTTTTTCTGTGAGACAGGATGATTAGACAATCTGTTCTGGTTTTAAACAAAACAGAACAAAACAAAACATCTGGGGATGCTATTAGGAACACTAAGGTTAAACCAAAGGATGGTATGGCACTGTCTGAAGTTGGCAAAACTAATGGGAACATCTATACTGATTTAGGGAATGCTGGAGATTCAGGAACACATCTGAAATATTTGTATACAAATGTATGTAGTATGAGGAACAAGGGGGATAAACTGGAAGCTTTGGTCCTTTCCTGGAGCTATGATATTACTCATACTAGTTAGACTTAGTGGGACAAATCCCACTGCTAGAGTGACAAGATGGAGGGATATCAGCTGTTCCAGAGGGACAGGCAGGGCAGGTGAGGTAGAGGTGTTGCGCTGTATGTAAGGAAGATGTGAAATGTGTTTATTTGATTCGTGTCAGTATGGAACAATGCTAGG
>NC_048893.1:155671178-155712338 GCF_011077185.1 Oxyura jamaicensis
TTAATAAATCACAAAAATCCTATTTGGGACTTAATCATTTATCACAAAGAGTTCATACTTGTAGTGGGTTTACGTGGCAAGGTTTTGGTAGCAGGGGACCATAGGGGTGGCTTCTGTGAGAAGGATCTAGAAGCTGCCCCATGTTTGGTAAGGGCCCTGATGCTGACCAGAGCTGAGCCAATAAGTGATGTTGTTTTGCACCTCTGTGAGAGCATATTTAAGACAGGCAAAAAAAATGCTGCGCCACACAGTAGATGGGAGAGTGAGAGGAGTGAGGAACAGACTTGCAGTTGCCAAGGTCAGTGAAGAAGGAGGGGGAGAGGTGCTCCAGGCGCCGGAGCAGAAGTCCCCTGCGGCCTGTGGTGAGGACCATGGTGAAGCAGGATGTCGCCCTGCAGCCCATAGAGTACCATGGTGGAGCAGGGTTCCATGCTGCAGCCCGTGGAGGAGACCACGGTGGAGCAGGTGGACCTGCACCGACCAAGACTGTGGCCTGTGGACGACTCCTGCTGGAGCAGACTCCGGGCCAGACCTGTAAGTCGTGTAGAGGAGCCCACACAGGAGCAGGTGACCTGGCAGGAGTTGCTGCCCGTGGGGGACCCAGGTTGGAGCAGTTTGCTCCTGAGGGATGGACCCCGTGGTATGGACCCATATCTGGAGCAGTTCTTGAAGAGCTGCTGCCTGTGGGAAGCCCATGCTGGATCAGTTTGACAAGGACTGCATCCTGTGGGAGGGACCCTCTAGCTAACCTCTGCTCAGTGGTTTGTGGGGATAGGACAAGGGGCAACGGCCGCAAAATAGAACACAGGAAGTTCCGCACCGACATCCGAAAGAACTTCTTCATGGTGAGAGTGACAGAGCACTGGAACAGGCTGCCTAGAGAGGTTGTGGAGTCTCCTTCTCTGGAGATATTCAAGGCCCATCTGGATGCCTACCTGGGCAGCCTGCTCTGAGGAACCTGCTTTGGCAGGGGCGTTGGACCCAATGATCTTTCGAGGTCCCTTCCAACCCCTACAGTTCTGTGATTCTGTGACCCCACAGCACAGGGGATGAGAGTGATGGAGGAGCAGCAGCGAAGAAGCACTATACACTGACCATAACCCCCATTCCCCTGTGCTGCTCGGGGGGAGGAGGTGGAAGAGGGTGGATGGGGAGGAAGGTGCTTTTGGTTTCTTTCCTTGGTTTCTCATTTCTCTAGCTCGTTAGTAATAGTAAGATTTATTGCCTATCTCCCTCTGCTGAGTCTGTTTTGTCTGTCACGATAATTACTGCACGATCTCGTCCTTATCTCAACCCTTGAGCCCCTTTCATCATATTTTCTCCCTGTTCCTCTTTGCAGAGGGGGAGTGAGAGAGTGGTTGTGGTTGAGCTTGGCCACCCACCTGAGTAAAACCACCACCATACCATACAGGCCTTGGCATTAGAGATGTTACAGTAGAGAGCCTCTGGGTGAAGATTATGAGGACAGACAGCGAAGTAGTTGTCATCATGGGTGTCTACTGTGATAAATGTCTCAAATAGGATTCCAATTAAAGTTAGCAATTTATTAAAGGAATAAAGGCAAGCAAACAGCGCTGGGTGCACCGGGAGCCTCCTCTCCACCAAGACGCACACCCCACAGTTCCCATTCCTGGCTTATATCCCCTCTACAAATGCCTATTCATTACTGGGTGTGTCCTCCTTTGAGCATGCCTTCATCTTCTGGAATCTTCTCGAATCTTCTTGACCCCAGACTCCATGCATGCTCCCCCGCCCCACAGTCTTCTGCCTAGCAACAACACTGGTCCAGGCTGTTCCTGTCAGGTGACCACTGCAGAACACAAGAACTATATACATACATTAACCACCGAATATAAGAACCATATACATACATTGATCGCCCAACATAGCAACTATATACATACATTAACCATCTCTATTTCCTTAGTCTCGTGGTTATACAAGGATGTATAAGACAGAAAGTCACATTTTATCCTGTGGCCCAAGCATTGCTCCACATTGACATGAATCAGATAAACACATCTCATGCTACTATTGACTGTCCAACCAGGATGATGGCACAAATTAACTGTTCTATAGGCAGTTAGAAGAGATCTTCAGATCAGTTGCCCTCATACTTATGGGAAACTTCAACTTTCCAGACATAAACTGGGAATATCATAGTGCCTTGACAAATGAGTCTGATAAATTCTTAAAGCATGTTGAAGATAATTTCCTGTCACAAGTACTGAGTGAACCAATAAGGAAAGATGCCTTCGTAGATCTGTTTGAAAATAGGGAAGGCCTTCTGGGAGAAGTGACAGTAGGTGCTTTTTGTTTTGGCCACAGTAACCATGAATTAGTTGAGTTTTAAAATTTTTGTGTTGAAAAGAGAAAAGAAGGTCAGCAGAGTTGAAGCTTCCTATGGAGCTAGTTAGCAGTGTCCCCTTGGAATCTGCTCTGGAGAGTCTAGGATGGATCCCGGCTGGCTGGAAGCCAGCCAGTGTTATTCACATCAACAAAAAGGGCACAAGATAGTTTGTAGTTTCCTCGGTCTGAAGACTTGTTGTTGCTTTTTGTTGTTAAAATTATCACCAGGACATTTGCCAGACAGTTCCTGGAAAATCAATATCTTTAATAGAGAAAATACATGCTGAGGAATAAATTGGGTGAAATATTGCCCTACAGTGAATGGGGGTGGTATGTCATAACTTAACCAGTATGCATTAATGAATCCTATGACATAGATTGCCTATATGAATGAAGAAACATTTGGTAAGAAAAACACAGAAATTCAGCATACATAGCCACTACTTTTCAGTAATCATTTAATCTTGGACTCATAGAATAATTTAGGTTGAAAAAGGCCCTTAAGATCACCATTGCAAGCATCAACCTAAAACTACCACGTCCACTGTTAATAATGTCTCTAAGCACCACATCCACGTCTTAAATACCTCCAGGGATGGCAACTCCACCACTGCTATGGGCAGCATGTTCCATTGCCTAACATTTCTTTAATTAATGATAGACCTAGTCTCTCCCTGGTTCACTGAAGGCAATTCTGTGAAGTACATTTTCCACAGTGTCAGTGCCAATGTAATTGAGGACCAATATATAAAAGGAGTTATCTGTTAGTTCTGTCAAATACTGGGAAACCTTTAGAAGGGCAGAAGCTTGGAAGAGTTCAAGGATTAGATTTGATAATGCCAGCCATTACTTTGATTTCTGGGGAAAACTAAGAGGGAGGGAAATCTTCCCTTTGTGCTTTTCCTGGTTTCACAGAAATGGTGATCCCAAATTACATAGATCCAGACATATTAAAGTTAGTATGGTTATATTATGTCCTGTCACCAGTCTAGTAGTTTAATGTTTATTTCAGTGCTTTGTATAGCAGCAAAGGCAAATCCTTCTTATCTGAAATAACTCCGAAGAAGAGAGTAATCTCTGATATGTGAGGGATTTGTATACTCAGGATACAGGGATCAAAGTAATGAGAATTAATGTATGTGAAAGACAAAGTCCATGAGAAATCTGTGAAGAGAAAGGAGGTCCATGACCCTCTCTGCTGCAGAGCTGAGGGACTAACTGTTGGAAGAATGTTTTTTAAGGTCAAAAAGTAGTCATGAAGACTTGTCTATGAAAGGACTGCAAGATCTGTTTTGTTTTTTTGTTTGTTTGTTTGTTTTTGTTTTGTTTTTGTTTTGTTTTTGTTTTTTCTCTCTCCATGTGGGCCCTGAAAACTTAATTTCAAAGAGATGGTTCCTCTAGGGGTTGTATATAATTTACTGCACTTCTGTGTAACATGTGAAAGTCACATATATTTGATGCAGAATAAGATAAACCAAGCCATTCTAGCTGAGGGAAAAGCTGAATGCCTAAGTATAGTACGAGAAACGGTGAGAAAATGCCTTTCTCAGAAACGGCATTTCTCAGAAAGAACATGGTAACAACTTTCCCTGTGGGATGCATGTACTGGACACAGAAGATACACACAAAAACACATCAGGCTTATATTCATTTTTCTGAAACTTAGTTTTGTTGTTGTTGAGGAGGAGTTAGGTAACTAAAGTGGTTTAGGGTGACTCACAACATTTCTAGTGCTTCCTTCTGCAAGTAAGGTCAGACTGACCCAGCAGGCGACTCATTTTTCTCTCTATCATACCTCAGACAAGAGAGTTGGAGACCAAAAAAGTTCTATGTCAATTTGGGGTCTAGGGTTTCCTTCACTAAATTAAGAAAAATAATCTATAATCTAAGATATGCAGGCCCAATTAAAGAATAGGCAAAAGAAAACCTGTCTCTAATGCTACGTGGTCTGGGCTCATAGTTTAAAGGAGTAGATCTATTTTACTCAGAGTCGCATAAATTCTCTCTCACTGGATTCTCTTCCTAACTGTGAGCCTCTACTTTTCTTTCCTGATATGATATTGCTGAATGATATTATCTGTACACATAGTTCCAACTATTTTCATGTAAATGACTCAGTTGTCACTTTCCACTTCTGAACATTCTCCTCTGTTTAATCCATTATCTATCATCTCCATTTTATCATGTTATCATAATGATTTTCCTATTTTCTTTTAAAAATCCTTGGGGGACTGTTGAAAATAGGATTATTTATATGAATAAGGTAATTGGATTTTAGTTTTGATCTTTTCTATATGTGTTTTGAATCTGAGAAGTACAAAATACAAGACTTCCAATCAATGACTTGTAAAATTATTCTGTAGCTATTGCAGCTCTATGCATTTCCTTTCTTGTAAAATATCTGAAGAAAGTTTGCAAGGTACTAGTGTGTATAAATTGCAGAGGGTTTTATACTCATTCGATACACACTACACACTTTTGCTATTGCAGGAATCCAGGGAATTCATTGAATATTCCTCTCTCCACCCCCCCACCCCCCAAGCTATTTTTGTTCTTTGATTGATTTTGTTGTTAGCTTTCCCTAATACTGAACAAGAAAAATATACAGAATGTCATTTCTCTGACTAAAGTTAAGTTTAATACATGATCTAAACTTATTCACAGCCACCTTCTACCTAAGTATTTTCTTTCAGGGAAGCCTAATTGTCTTCCCTGTGCTAACATTTAAGTCAACATCCTTCTACAAAGTCCCCAAGGCTCTATTAACAGCACAGAACTAGCAGCAGGACATGCATTACCCGAGTTAAATGCACAGAAGTGAAGCATTCATCTCCATACCGTAAAAGCAGCCCTGAGTAGTGCATAGGACCACATATGCATATTCCCCAGAAGTAAATGGATGGTAACCAGCAGTTAAATCTAAATATTGTTAATGATTCTGAACCCTCAGGACAAATAGCACAGAGGGATTTGTAATTGCTACCTTTACAGTGAGCTGCCATACCCACATTATCTAATGCTTACATATAAGGGGCAACTGTGAGTCAAATGTGGCCCACTCTGTGGGCCCTATATGATGGCCCAGCTATTTTTTGTTATGATGATTATTATTTTTATTATTATTTTTTTTAGCAGTTGAAACTGTCTAGAACATTGTGACGTCTGTGTTGTCATGCATTAATTTGATATTTTCAAGGTATTTTTAAACCATAAAATTGAAGATATATGACACTTACTGGATTGTCTATCATAAGAGCATGTGACAGTGTTCAAAGCCTGCTAAGATAATGTTAAAAGATTACACAGAGCATGATGTATCTGAGACATACTGAATGTTGGAAGCAGTCATTACACTTAATTGTTACCAGAACTACACCTAGATTTTATTCCAAAACAGTCTAAAGGTTTGCTCCAAAAGAAATCCTGCAAGTGAATTAGCACTTCTACAGTGTGATTCACTGAGTGCCCAGCATTGAGATGTTACCTGTGCTAATTAAAAGTGTAGAATCACCCAGACAGTCTACTATATTTTTCAAAGTTTCACATCAATAGGCAAAATTACATCTGTAAAGGGGACAAATTAGATTTTGTCAAACAGTGTATAGCAGTTCACAAAATAAGGTCCTAAACCATGGTATGCTGCCTACACTATCAGAGTTTTTATTTTGGAAAAGCTAGTATGTGTGTGTTACCAGATTTATTTTGAAAACTGGAAGAACTCCAGTCAGAAGTGAACAATGTGCTTCACTTCATAGTAAAGAAGGTCTGCTCAATATCCCTCCCCACCACTGAAGGGATAGAGGAAAACACCAGCTGTGCACCCACTCCAGCCAGTGACCACTGCAAGTAACTTGAGTGATACTAAGTTTAACCATTTAGTTAAAGCCTTTGACCTGGTCATATAAGCAATCTGTATATACTGTAAATCAAGCAAAACTATGAACAAAAGATTGTCAGAGCTCCCTAATAACCCCAACTTCTAAAAATAATTTAAATAATGGATGGAGTTAACTTTACCTGCAGCAGCCCATGCAGTGCTATGCTCTGCATGTGTAGCTAGAACAGCACAGGTATCATACCAGTGTTTTGTCTATTGCTGTGCAGCGCTGGCACAGCATCAAGACTCCCTCCAACCCATGCCCTTCAAGAGCCAGCAGGCTGGGGGTGGGCAAGAGTTGGGGAGGGGCCATCACCAGGGCAGCTGACCTAGACCAATCAAAGGGATATTCCATACCATATGATGTCACACTCAGCAGCAAAAGGGGGAGAAGATGTGGGCTCTCTTTATGAAAATGTCTGTCCTTCCAAACAACCGCAGTGTGTATTGAGGCCCTGCTTCCCTGGATGTAGCTGAATATTGTTCATTGATAGGAAGTAGATAATATTTTTTCCCTTCCTTCTGTGCTGCCACACAGCCTTTGCTTGTTTTGTTTGTTTGTTCTTCCCTCTTCCTTTTCCCTTTAATTACATTATCCTTATCTCAACCTGTGAGCAATATATGGGCTGCTGCAGGGAAAGTTAACTCCATCCCAGCCAGACCCAGTATAATAACAAATTAGAAGTCAAGATAGTTTGCATTTGAATGTATTTTATCTCATTTTATTTATGTTATTTTCAGGTAAGCCAAGAATGACAACTCATTTTTGTTTTCAATGTAGTATTATGTATACTTTGAATAAATTCAAAACACGGGTGATTCAGTGGCACCATGTACTGAAAAAGAGTTCGCTTAATCATTTAGGTGTAGGCATGTATCTGAATAAATATTTGTCTAAAGGCTATACTGTAGCTACCCCCCATAGCTAGGGTACAGTAGACAAACCTCTTAACTCAGAATGAGAAAACCAGGGTGTTGGGGTTGTCATTTTATTTTATTTATTTTATTTTATTTCCATTTTATCTTGCTGCTTTATAAATTGCCCAAGAGATCTCAATTCTAGGCCTACATCAGACCAAAATATTATCATTCATCGCTTTTAAATTTTCTCATGTGCCCTCATTTTCTGCCTCTTTCTCTTTATGAAATTGGTCTCCGTGGATGCAATACTTCCTGGGCTCTCACTGCTCAGCTTAAACACAACAAAGCCAACTGCCTATGCCTACCTTCAGTGGAACATTTGTGACACCTTTTGGTGTTGTACATGCTTTTTAACAGCTCTTTAGCACTATACATGCTCAATTCTCTGTAAAGGGAACCCTCAAACTCCTTGAGGACCCTTTGCATTTGCATTTAAAAGTTGTTCATAAGGAAAACTGGAAGAACATACCAGACACAAGCAATTCCCCCTCCCAAGACAGTCTCTCTGGCACTAAACTACAAAATCAGACTTCCTCTTGCTTAATTTCTCTCCTACCCAATAAATGTTATATTCTTTTCTGCATAATGGGAAAGCTACAACAGAGAGTACTTTCTAATAGCTGTCTAATTTGGCTTCAAAAATTGTTAAAAAGCCTATGAATTCCCTCATATCATTATATGCTGATTGCACAGCAGTGCTAGATACTACTAATGATAAAGTGGATTTTATTTTTTTCCCCACACATGTCCATGTGAGTAATAAATAAAGCTTTTCACTACACATTGCTTTATGCTGAGATGCAACTCCCCACAATCAGGTGAAAGCACATTCAAAAACCTATAAAGAGAAAAGCAATGAAGAAAGGTATAGTAGAAATTACAGAATCACAGAATGTCTGAGGTTGGAAGGGACCTCTGAAGATCATCTAGTCCAACCCCCCTGCTGAGCAGGATCACCTAGAGCACATTGTGCAGAATGGCATCCAGGCAGGTTTTGAAGATCTCCAGAGAAGGAAACTCCACACACACTGTGGGCAATCTGTTCCAGAGCTCTGTCACCCTCACAGTAAAGAAGCGCCCTCTCATATTCAGGCAGAACTTCCTGTGCTTCAGTTTGTGCCTGTTGCCTCTCGTCCTCTCACTGGTCACAACTGAAAAGAGACTGGCTCCATCCTCTTGACACCCTCCCCTCAGATATTTAGACACATTGATGGGGTCAGTCTCCTCTTTTCCAGGATTAACAGGCCCAGTTCTTTCAGCCTGTCCTCATACAACAGGTGCTCCAGTTCTAATCATCTTAGTAGTCCTCCTCTGGACTTGCTCCAGTAGTTCCATGTACCTCTTTTATTGGGGAGCCCAGAACTGGACACAATACTCCAGGTATGGCCTCACTAGGGCTGGGTAGAGCAGGAGGATCACCTCCCTTGTGCTGCTGGCAACACTCTTCCAAATGCACCCCAGGATACCATTGGACTTCTTGGCCACAAGGGCACATTGCTGATTCATGGTCAGCCTGCTGTCCACCAGGACACCCAGGTCACTCTCTGCTGAGCTGCACTCCAGCAGGTCAGCCCCCAAGCCTGTACTGGTGCTTGGGGTTGTTCCTCCCTAGGTGCAGGACCCTGCACTTACCTTTGTTGACCTTCACAAGGTTCCTCTTGGCCCAACCTGTCAAGATCCCTCTGAATGGCAGCACAGCCCTCTCGGGTATCAGCCACTCCTTGTGTCACCAGCAAACTTGCTGAGAGTGCACTCCCTTCCATCATCCAGGTTGTTAATGAATGTGGTGTTTTTACTCAGGTGGGCAGTTGAACTCCACCACAACCACCCACAACCACTCTCTCACTCCCCCTCCTCAAGAAAGGGGGAGAAAATATGATGCAAAGGGCTCAAGGGTTGAGATAAGGAAAGGGAGAACAAAAAAAAAGCCTATTACTAGCAAGCCAGAAAAGTGATAAACAAAGGAAAGAAACTAAAAACACCTTGCCCCCATCCACCCTCTTCTACCTCCTCCCCCTGAGCAGTGCAGGAGAATAGGGTTTGTGGTCAGTCCATAACACTTTGCCACTCCTTCAAGGTCACTCTCTTCCCCTGCTGCAACATGGGGCTCCTCCCATTGTATGCCATCCTTCCCAAACTGGTCCTGAGTGGGCTTCCCACAGGCAGCAGCTGTTCAAGAACTGCTCCAGATATGGGTCCATACCATGCAGTCCACCCACTAGGAACACGCTGCTCTAACCTGGGTCCCCCATGGGTGGCAGCTCCTGCCAGGTCACCGGCTCCTGCATGGGCTCCTCTCTGTGGGCTACAGGTCCAGCCCAGAATCTGCTCCAAGGGGGTTGGCCACAGGCCACAGGCTCCTTCGGGTCAGATCCACCTGCTCCACTGTGGTCCCCTCCATGGGCTGCAGCATGGAAATCTGCTCCACTGTCGTACACCATGGGCTGCAGGTGGACATCCTGCTCCACCAGGGGCCTCTCCACAGGCTGCAGTGGAACTTCTGTTCTGACACCTGGAACACCTCCTCCCCCTCCTTCTGCACTGACCTTGGTGTCTGAAGGGCTGTTTCTCACTCTTCACTGTCTCAGCTGCTGTTGTGCAGCAGTTTTTTTGTTTGTTTGTTTGTTTGTTCTCCTCCCCTTTTCTAAATCTGCTCTCACAGAGGCACAAATAACATCACTTATTGGCTCAACTTTGGCCAGTGGCGGACCCCTTATCTAACATGGGGCAGCTTCTGGATTCTTCTCACAGAAGCCACCCCTATGGTCTCCCCGCTACCAATACTTTGCCATGTAAACCCACTACAATGAATAAGTTGAACACTGGACCCAGTACTAAACCCTGGGGGACACTGCTATCTGCTAGCCTCCAACTAGACTCCGTACCACTAAGCACAACCCTCTGAACACGGACATCCAGCCAATTATCAATCCACCTCACTGTCCAGTCATCTAGGCTGCAATTCCCGAGCGCTAGTGTGTTTGTTGTAATTCATTTAGGACATCTGTTTATCAGTAAATGTTATGATTCAGTACTGTTTCTTCAGCTTTTAAAAAGACCAGAAGTGGAATACATACTATTAAATGTTGGATTCACCTTCACAGTAGAAACAAAGCTTCAGCCTCTGTGTTTCATTCATAGAAGCAGAACAACTTGTCTGTAATATAGATACAAATCAGAATCAAAAATCAAAATTAGAATCAAAAAGAGAGGAAAAGACTATGTAACCCAAAGGGATATGTGTCCGTAATTCTGTTAAAAAACAAAAAAAAAAAACAAAAAAACAAAACAAAACAAAAAAAAAAACATAAGAAATAACACACTTAGTGGAAAATTTCTGACTACAGAATTAGTGGAAACTTATGGATAGGCTGATATACATTGGATGGTCTATAGCCAGTGTAGAGTTAAATGGAGATTTTGAGTCAGGAAAAAGTAGATGCTGTATAAGGAGATAATTATTAAAGAATTTGAGCTTGACAGAGATGGCAGTATTCATGAGATCATAATCTGGCCAGTACATTGAAGGTCAGTGGATTCAATGTGCTTTCTAGTTACAATACACACCAGCCTTTCATAGAGCTGTCAATTAAATTGGTGAGTAGATTTCTATTCAGAATTGTGTTCTGAATTATACAGGCCACTGTGAGAGCATTATCTTCAGCACTCCTGAACATCTCATTCATTCTGTTATTTCTTTTAGAAAATTTTCAGACTGACTCATAAAAATAGAGACAAATTCAGTTGTGTTTAGCTCATTAAGAAGGAATGAAATTGCTATGTCACATTACACATCCCTAAAGTATATTCTAACTCAATAAATAAATAAATAAATAAGCAACCAAACAGAAACTTGTAGCATCATGTGCTTCATTATGCCTATTTCAATGTTGCAGAAAGCCACTCAGTGTTTTGCATCAGAGACACATATAATGATTATTTAATTTTTTCTTTACATTTTGATTCTTTGGATTGCTAAAACTGTATCTTACTGGAACAGCAACTAAAACAAGATTACTCTAAAAAGTGGATCTGCTGAGTAAAATGGATTAAAAATAAATAAATAAATAAATATTAAAAACAAACAAACAAACAAACAAACAAAAACCTGTCCATGCTATTTTTGCAAAGCTGGATCTTTCCTTGATGAATAAATCTGATCTTTTATTCCCAACCATGGAATAAATGCCTTTGGGATTTCAGTAATGTCACCTTCTTTTCACTTTCTTTGAGATATAGCTATAAGTTATTTCCTTAATCTTCTCCAGTTTCCTCTTCTACCTCAGTCTTAATTCAGCTTCATTGATCCTAGTACCATCCTCTCTCCACTTCTCCCCCATTCCATGCTGCAGATACTTCTTTTAGCTGAGCATTCTCTTTTATTTCAGGGATGATAATTTCTCTTAACCTCTTCCTTTCACAAATTTTCATCTGACCCAAAGAGGAAAGACTTAAAAGACTGTAAAGCAGAAATTTTCTTTGTACTGCTCAATTGCACTTATTTAATGCAATATTCATTTACAATAAATTCTGAGCAAATATATATCTTTTGATAAAACATGAGAAGAGATATTCATACCCCATACTAACCCATAAGCAGGAAATAAGATTAATATCTTTGTACTCATTATTAGCTACTAGTTGAGATTAGACATGAATATAATCAAGCATAGGATAAGAAGGAAGATCTGGGAGGAAGATTCCTTGTTTACAAGGAATCCAAAATTGCCTTAATTTAGTATCTTTCATGATAGGATAGGACAGGACAAGACAAGATATGACAAGACAAGACAAAATAAGATTACAATTTCATTGACTTTTATGAGAATATGGATAATGAATGTTAAAATTCTTTATTTCAATCAGGATAAACTTTGAAATTTTCATAATAGGTGGATGCTGCAACATAGGATTTAAAACTGATCTGTTGAAATCAACATTAATGAAACTAACAATTTTTGTAGAGTAAAAAAAAGAGAAAAGAAAAAAGATTGCAAAAAATCTATACATAAATATAACCACTTAAACTTTTTATTTTAACTTAAGAAGCTAATGTGTGCATGTGTGTGTGTGCGCAAAAGATGAAACCAGTGGATAATTGATATGGACTGAGGATTTATGGGCATTTGTTTAATACTAACTAATAAACTGGATAAAATAAAAAGTAAATATGCTTTAGATCCTTAATATCACCAGAAACTCCTACAGAATAAGATATTTTGGGTAACTGAAGTAATTTCTAATTTGTCTTAAGTAGGTAGCACTGAAAAAGAGTAAGGGCTTCCTTACTGTAGTGAGACAGACAAACATAGATAATCAAGAGATGACATACATCCAGTATGCAGATATACATTACCTTAATGGAAAAAAAATATTTTGTTATTAAGAAGTTGAACAGACAATTGTAAAAGCACATACTGAAGATATTAAAAGAAATAGAATGTGAATTTCTACATTGCATATAACAAATGAGGAGGTATCTTTTTAGTCATAGAATTGGCAGAGTCCCTTGGGAGGCGGTTCTGAAAGACAGAGGAGCCCAGGAGGGCTGGGCGCTCTTCCAGAAAGAAATCTTAATGGCTCAGGAGCTGTCTGTCCCCACATGCCCAAAGACAAACCGGCGCGGAAGAAGACCGGCCTGGCTGAGCAGAGAACTGTGGCTCGAGCTTACGAGAAAAAAGAGGGTTTATAATCTTTGGAAAAGAGGGTGGGCCACTCAGGGGGACTACAAGGATGCTGCAAGGCGATGCAGGGACAAAATCAGAAAGGCTAAAGCTCATCTGGAGCTCAATCTGGCCACTGCTGTTAAAGACAACAACAAATGTTTTTATAAATACATCAATACCAAAAGGAGGACTAAGGAGAATCTCCACCCTTTACTGGATGCAGGGGAAAACTTAGTAATCAGAGATGAGGAAAAAGCTGAGGTGCTTAACGCCTTCTTTGCCTCAGTCTTTAACAGCAAAACCAGTTGTTCTCTGGACGCCCAGTACCCTGAGCTCGAGGAAGGGGATGGGGAGCAGAATGTGGCCCCCACAATCCACGAGGAAATGGTTGGCGACCTGCTACAGCATTTGGATGTACGCAAGTCGATGGGGCCGGATGGGGTCCACCCGAGGGTACTGAGAGAACTGGCGGAGGAGCTGGCCAAGCCACTTTCCATCATTTATCGGCAGTCCTGGCTATCGGGGGAGGTCCCACTTGACTGGCGGCTAGCAAACGTGACGCCCATCTACAAGAAGGGCCGGAGGGTAGACCCGGGGAACTATAGGCCTGTTAGTTTAACCTCAGTGCCAGGGAAGCTCATGGAGCAGATTATCTTGGGTATCATCATGTGGCAGTTGCAGGGCAAGCAGGCGATCAGGCCTAGTCAGCATGGGTTTATGAAGGGCAGGTCCTGCTTGACGAACCTGATCTCCTTCTATGACAAGGTGACACACTTAGTGGATGAGGGAAAGGCTGTGGACGTGGTCTACCTTGACTTCAGTAAGGCATTTGACACCGTCTCCCACAGCATTCTCCTCAGGAAACTGGCTGCTCATGGCTTGGACTGGCCTACACTTTGTTGGGTTAAGAGCTGGCTGGATGGCCGAGCCCAAAGAGTTGTGGTGAATGGAGTCAAATCCAGTTGGAGGCCGGTCACTAGTGGAGTCCCCCAGGGCTCGGTACTGGGACCAGTCCTCTTTAACATCTTCATCGATGATCTGGACGAGAGGATCGAGTGCACCCTCAGCAAGTTTGCAGACGACACCAAGTTAGGTGCGTGTGTCGATCTGCTCGAGGGTAGGAAGGCTCTGCAGGTGGATCTGGAGAGGCTTTACCGATGGGCCGAGGCCAACGGTATGAAGTTCAACAAGGCCACGTGACAGGTCCTGCACCTGGGGCACAACAACCCCAAGCAGCGCTACAGGCTCGGAGATGTGTGGTTAGAAAGCTGCCTGGCAGAGAAGGACCTGGGAGTATTGGTTGACAGTCGGCTGAATATGAGCCAGCAGTGTGCTCAGGCGGCCAAGAAGGCCAACAGCATCCTGGCTTGCATAAGAAACAGCATGGCCAGCAGGTCCAGGGAAGTGTTTGTCCCCCTGTACTCGGCTCTGGTGAGGCCGCACCTTGAGTACTGTGTTCAGTTTTGGGCCCCTCGCTACAAGAAGGACATGGAGGTGCTTGAGCGAGTCCAGAGAAGGGCTACGAAGCTGGTGAAGGGTCTGGAGAACAAGTCTTATGAGGAGCGGCTGAGGGAGCTGGGACTGTTTAGCCTGGAGAAGAGGAGGCTCAGGGGTGACCTTATCGCACTCTACAGGTACCTGAAAGGAGGCTGTAGCGAGTTGGCGGTTGGTCTATTCTCCCACGTGCCTGGTGACAGGATGAGGGGGAATGGGCTAAAGTTGTGCCAGGGGAGGTTTAGGTTGGATATTAGGAAGAACTTCTTTACTGAACGGGTTGTTAGTCACTGGAATAGGCTGCCCAGGGAAGTGGTTGAGTCACCATCCCTGGAGGTCTTTAAGAGACATTTAGATGTAGAGCTTAGGGATATGGTTTAGTGGAAGATTTGTTAGCATTAGGTCAGAGGTTGGACTTGGTGATCTTGGAGGTCTCTTCCAACCTCGACTATTCTGTGATTCTGTGATTCTGTTAATTCTGTGAATCAAAATTCCTTAAACACTCTTCCATAAGTTATTTAAAGTTCACCTTAAGTCTTTAAATGATAAATACTATAAAGAGTTTAAGAGATGCTTACAAATAAAATAGGGTTTATGACACCTTTCTTCTAAAGTTATCTCACAACACTACAGATAATAGAACCATTTGTGCAATTCTGATCAGAATACTGGTCAAAAAAAAACGTATACACTAGAGACAAAAAATGATAATTTAATGCACTAGTGAAATGCTCCAAGATGAAGCACTTGAACTGCTTAATAAACTGCAGCAACTCTAATTGAGATATCTAGAGTGCAATTGCTTAAACTGGAATTGGGCCAGGATACAGACATAGATTCTCAACTCTCTTCTATGGTTTCATTAACTTTTTAATTACTATAAGTACATAGAACCTCAGTTTCACACTTCTTCAAAGAACTAATGACTTCAAATAAATAAATAAATAAATAATGAAGAGGATCTAGGATCTTCAAAAAATGAAATGTAATACATTGGATATAGTTACATCATCTGAACTTTGTATAGTTCAAATTAAATCTTTCTAATCTATGTATATTTCCTTTTTTCTTGTCCACAAACTCTAAACAAACTAATGCTTTTCAATGAAGATGAAAATAATACATTTAAATTTATTTCAGCTTTCATTACATGAGAAATGCAAATGTATCTGTTGTTACGTAGGGAACTTATTCTCTTAATTTTTTAATATAACTTATTTGAGTGGGAAATGTAGAATTGACCTCATACTTAGGGAGAGAAATTGAATGCTTGCAACAGAGTTCCTTGCATATTTTATAAAATATTCTGTAGTTAATCTCTCAGGAAATTCCATATTCCAGACAGTGATACCTGAGTTGGGCAAATGTCTAAGAGCTAGACTCTAAGAAGTAAAACTAAAACAAGAAAAAAATAGGCAGCTGAAACTGGAATACTTTAAAGACAGATTTTTTTTACTCCTTCTATTTAGTAGCATTTAAACTATTCAGATTCAAACTGTATTTTTTTTAACATTTATGACTATATATTTTATCATGACATACCTAGTATTTATAATTTTCATCTAATTGCAACATCTTTGTTTCTATCACCTTCAAAGATTCTACACATTTTTCTTTAGACGCTAAAGAATAAAAGGACAATAAAAACAATATGCTCCTTTTTAATCTAAACATTACTTATTTAAAAGTTAGAGAAAAACAAACAAACAAAAAAATAAAATTAAAAAAGTAAAAATATCAAAATTAGAGCCACGTTAAGAAAAACTAATTCAACTAATGTTCATGTTCCTGATTCTTTTATTATTATTATTATTACTATGCAATTAAATGCTTTAGGCAAGTGTTCTTTCCTTTATTACGTACAGACTACTGTCTCTTCTCTTATTTTGCCTCTCATTATGTTTAGGTGGCTAAGATTGTGTGAAGGGCATTTTCACTTTTTCCTTTGTACTTTATCACCTGTGATCCCGTGACTGTTACTTGTCTAAAAATAAGTCTCACCCACATAATATTCCCATGTAAGGGGAAATATAAGACAGTTCTTGTTAACTTAAACTATGTAACAATATTTTGATTCAATTTTAACACTAGGAAAAACCCTAGAAAATATAAATAATCATTAAAGGAAGTGGCTATTTTGAGAATAAATAAATAAATAAATAAATAAACATTTAGATTTCATGTTTTCTGATATTAACTAGGCACTAATTATTTGGGAATTTCAGTGATATTTTAATTAAAACTTTATCAATTTCAAGAGAAAATCAAGACTAGATGAATAGACAGCAGGAGAATAACAATGAAGGAATATTCCAGAAGCTAGATAACTGTTTTATATCATCCTGAGACATCGCTGTTGCAAAGCACAGTTGCGCAGAATGTTAGGAAACAGCAATGAATGTAAACAGCACATCATCTTGATAAAAAATCTGTCTGGCTTCTACCTAAATTAAACACCTGTAATCTAGTAGAGTGAAGCCACACACTGAAATTATATCCACCATTTCTTCATTTACCTCCGGGTAAATTATGGGCTTAAAAACTGCTAGCCTATATGCATAGACTGGCTCTGCTACTACAGATATTTCCACAGATTATCGCTGAGGTAAAATAAAAAGATGGACCTGGTGTTCCCCTTGAACAATTAATTCTGCCATCTAGATGCAATTGAATAATTGTTTTAAAAGGCAGCATTAAGAACTATATAAAACCTATAGGGGAAATGACATGACATGATCTGAATAGCCATTATTATTATTATTATTATTATTATTATTATTATTACTAATATTAGTTTAATCAAGATACTCTAAATCCTTCTAAAAATCCTTGGATATACTTTTGCTATTTTTTCACATTTTCTAAAAATATCACCACTGTAGGGGCTATTCAATGTAATCTGTGTTTCTCTAGGTTCAAGCCATCCATGATTTCACACAAGACTAAAAGAATATAAACAAAGGTCTGTTTTAAAAAATAGTATTTTCTGGCTAGAAGTGTGAAAAGAAAAGAACAATGAATGATATTCAATTACAGTGTAATTTCCATTCTAATAGGACTTCCTTCTCACTTCCTAGAATGATACAGATAATTTAAAGGTTGCTTTAAATATGTTGGATATTTTTGACATGCTTCCAGTTAGGAAAGTTTGGCAGGTAGACCCCTGAGAAAAAGAAAAAAAAAAAAAAAAAAAAAAAAGATATATAAAAAAAAAAGGTAACAGTAACAATAATTTACAAATAAATGTCAAATTAAATCATAGAAATATAGTAATGGGAAGTAATCTCTGCGCCCACAAAATCACATCTGAAGTTTTTATGAAGCCTAAGCATTTGGTTTCCTGGCTTACTGTCACAGAAAGTTATGCAGAGTCTTATTTCACATAGCGAAAACAAAATACTGAGTCAAAAATTACAAGCCCATAAATAAACGGAATTAACTTTCAAGTTCTTTGAAAGAACTAGTGAATGAGAGTTTCTGATTGGTGCCAACTGCCACTTAGCAAACCACTACTTTCTATTCATTTATACTTCTGCCTAGAAATTATGTAAGAATTACAATGAAGCCAACTAAAGGGTAAAAGTGGCACTAGCTAAATTTTCACAATAATTAAATTTCATCATTCCATAATTAAGCTAGGAACCAAATTTATCAGTATGATAAATACAGAGTGGTAATTTTATTCAAAAACAAACAAACAAAAAAGAACAAAAAAGAACCAAAAAAAGAGAACAGATTGTCTTTCTCATTTGGTTAGATAACAAGCCAAATATTAGGTGCAATAAATACACCCGCAATATATAACCATGATTTGTTCTTTACTGAGGATTAAAACAGATTCTTAACTTTAAAACTAAGAAAATGAGAAATGAGAAGGACAAGAATCTGAATGACATAAAATAATCAAAACTAACAAATAAACAAAAATACCACCAAGGCAAAATGTACTACAAGAATTTAATAAACAGTAAATTTAGGTGCAAGTCCTTGTTCTGACTAAGACTTCTGAGCCATCTGATTTCACTCAAACTTTAATTTTTTTTGAGAAGCACTTTCAGAGTGCAGACTGGAGAGACAGCTTTTCCTACTTAACTCACAAAAAATTCTCCAAGCACAGCATTGAAAATTTATCTCACAAAGTCAGAAGTGTTAAATACCATAAGTAAATCCTTTCATTTTCCAAATGAGAAACTTGAATGCTTCTGTGATTGACCTAGATTTCTACTATTTATTCAGCATGTAATTTTGTTTTTAATATTTTTCAAAGTCTAGTTGAAAAACTTTTACTTCATTTGTATTCAATACTAGATTTTGAATCTGAATTATGAATTAGATCCTAAGATTCAGTACTAGAAGGAAAGCTTCAAGGATGGGAGGAACAAAATATGCTTCAGTCTTGTACTAGTGAAAATAGGTAATATCCTTACTTGGATATGTATAACTCCCCAGATAAGCTTTAGACACTAAAAAAACTGTAGGCAACAACACAATGACACAAAGGATTTATAGCCACAATTCAGTGTGGTTTTGTTTTCCATTCTCATAAGTTAAACATACTGTGAAGGTTTATTATCTTTAACTGAAATGCAACCAATACAGTAAACAGTCATTCCAGTAATTCCCTCTTCTTGCCCCAAACTCCTTCCCAATACACACAATTTCAGTTGTTTATGTCTTTTATATACACTTAGAATAAATTGAAATACTTTGCATTATTTTCATTTGGTTTAGCAATATCTTCTATTTTAAAAACTGTAGTTCATGAGTGTTTTTCAACACCAAAAAATTTGAGGACTAACACTAATTTAACTGTTAAATTGTTATGAAGCCTTTGTAATTATCTTCCAAGAATGCACTGGAAACTCTAAAAGTTTACAGTACTAAATTTATAAAATAATAGTAAATTGACAAGTTAACATTTTTTTTTGTTTTTGTTTTTGTTTTAATAATATATATATATATATTCTTGAAGTGTATATTTCCCAATAAGTACATTAGAAACAACACTGTAACTGTTGAAGGAGCTGCAGACATAGGATTCACCTATATAATTTTCCTCTTCAGTGCTTTAAAGTAAGGTCAGTTAGAGTTAATCATTTAGCTAGTATTATCACTATATATAACCAGTCTTTTTTATATTTGCTAGTCAAAATTAGTCATTAAAAACTGACTGTAGTGATTAACATTCACAGAATATTAATTCACTTTTAATAATAATCACATTATTTTCCTCATTGACATTACTATGCTGCCAATTGACTGTAGTCTAGGAGTTCTTATGTAAGTGTCTATGATATTTTACCATTATTTGGCAAAGAGAAGGCAGATGCTTTACAGGAATGCAATCTCCTTCTGTTTTTAATCTGTCAGATGAAATTTCAAAAAGCATTTCTATGGAAAAAAAAAAAAAAAGATATATAATCTACCATGTTTGATATTCTACTAATGTGTTTTGAGTGCTTTTTAAGAAACACAGATTTTTCACACCTTTTTTTGTTGCCTAATCAACAAAACAGTCAGATAAAATCAGTTTCCTAAGTTTATGTACACATGAGGATCAAAGTAGAAGTAACCTGTGAGCCATTTATACTGGCAATGCTAAAAAAAAATAAAAAATCATTTTTACACAGCATCACTCTTCATTGAATAGTTTGACTGAGACAGATTCTTCATAACACTGCATAGTAAGGTGTTAACACATAACACAGCAGTGCCTTAGAGGCAAGCAAAATGCTATAATCACAGTTTACCTGCAAGTATTTTTCTTTGCCTTTTTTCACCTGTTAACATTTAGTAATTAGCTCTGAAGAACAGGTGAAGAAATAGTAAAACAATAAAGTTGGTGCTGCAGAGGAGGAAAGGAAGGTTACTCTCTAAGCAGGATGTTTCGCTGTTTCAAAAAGCCTCAGTAAGAGGGTCTAGAAGAACTAAATATTCTTTAGAATAAGTACTAAATCATTGTATATTCTGGCTATGTAGAGAAATAAAATAAAATAAAATGTAGGGGCACTGAAAACTATATTATAATATTTTATCTATACAGGATGTTTACTGTAAAGTTTGGGAGGAATTACCACATAACCACAATTTGTCAATAATTTAAAATTGATGTGCACCAATACCTGAAGAGACTGCAGTGCAAAGGTAGTTGTCTTTCATCAGCTTTCAAATAATTATTTCAAAATAATTCCAAATTCAGTCTTGCAATCCCATAATAGTTCTATCATACTGTATTCCCTGATTGCACAGTGACCTAAATGAAGCTCACAGCTGTCATTATAATTTACTTATTAATTAGAGTTACATTTAGAGACCCATTCTTGACTGGGACTCCCTTACTAAAACAGAAAAGACAGTAAAAAAAAAAGACACCTCTGTCATGCAAGGAGACATAAAGTATTTAGTAAGTGCATTGCAGTAATTCTACCGTGGTTATTGCTAACTACTATAAGAGACCTCCCCTGAAGAAGAGGGGATTTCTTGCGTACTCAAGAAACATAGTTCTTGTCCAGCTATGACATAAGAATTATTTATCACTTCATCTCTTCTTTTTGTTACTGTACTCAGCAATTTTAATGCATACAGCAAAGCAGTTATAGCAAACTATACCTGTTCCCTTAGTCCTGTGATGCTCTTGTGATCTCTGTCTTTTCTGTTTATCTTTCTTCCTCTTGTGATCTCTATCTTTTATGTCTATCTTTCTTCCACCTTCTTCTGATGGATGATTTTCAACATTTTGCACCCTGAAGGAGTCCTGGACCTTATCCAAACCATGTTTACAGAAGTTTCTGGATTACAGAAACTATGTAGTTGCCATCTTTGTGGTTCAAAAATATATCAGCAAAACAAATGGTATTCCGTTTTTTTCTTTTTTTTTCTTTCTTTTTTTTTTTTTCCCTTCTTTGGTCATTTTTTATTTTACTCTGTGTAAGTTGATTTTTTTTTTTTTTTTAACCCACCCCCCCCCCCCCCCAGTGTTCATGTCATTATTCAGGGCTCATGGCTCATGTCTTTACATTTTTTTTTTTTTTTCTAAAGTAAGACTCCTTAGCAGTCTAAAATAAAATAAAAGTAAAACAACAACAACAACAATAATAATGATAATAATAAACCTTCTGAAATAAGCCAGAAATTTTCCTATATTGTCAGAAATGCTGGAATTGCAAAAATAGTCCCCATAGAGAACTATTGATCCTTGGACCTTGAATCAGGAGTGTATTTATGACTGGGATACAGAATAATTTCATTTCTTATAAGCTGAAAAGTGGTCATACTTTTTACATATTTACACATTTATTATATTATTTTAAAATAATGTAAAAATATATATTTTACTCATTTTCCTCCATGAATTGCCCTCTTTTTCTCTTGGATTCTTCCCTGAAAGTAAGACAAATACTTTAAGCCCCATTTTAAAACAATTTTAGATGTATATAGTTAATTAGAATTCTGGATTACAGAAATTACATTAAAATCTGTTATTAAAGATGAACATAAATTCCTATTCTATATGTAGCTGTTTACAGATGCCTCATAAAGAAGAAAGATATTTTGATTGCATGTATGCATTTTAATACTTATGGAATTTTATGGGAGTCATATTTGAAGTGAGACTAAATATCTAAAGCTATTCCCATCTACAGTAAATTCAAATGGTAGTGATGTAGCAAGAAAATGGATACATTTATGTATTGTGGATTGTCTCAAATTGCTGATTTATTGTTAATTATTGTCTCTAAGTTGTCCCAGATGTAACTGTCTCATAGCCACAGGGTAGTGTGTCATTACTTCCTATTACATTTGCTTTTCCACTTCTCCAAGGGCCCAAGGGGAACTGGAAGGGATTAGGAAATAGGAATTAGGAAATCTCTCTCATCTGTTTTGGTGTGGGTTTGTTTGTTTGTTTTCCCTCTCTCTGTGAGATGCCTCCAGATACACATGACCTCTTTTTTGATGGTTCTCACAGTTCTCCATGAGCATTTACATACATATATGTAAAAATAAAAGTGAAAGTGTTCTCCCCTTTTCTCCCCTACTTACTAGATATGAACTAAAGGAATTAATTTCCAGTGAGGGGAAAAAAAAAAAAAAAAAAAAAAAAAAAAAAAAAAAGTGTAGAAAAGGCAGTTATTTCTACTTCAATAATTTGTAATACACACTTTTCTTCACCCAGCATACAGCCCCTTGGTCCACATTCAAGAGACCTTGATTCCTGTCTAAGCAGTAAAATTAGAAAACACATCTTTGAAGAAAGCCATTACAGATCTCTAAGTCCCTTCAGTGTTCACATTAGCCCTGGTGTGTAATTAACACTGATGTTAATAGTCCACTGCCACCTTGTTAAGAGGTCATATATAGCATCAGAAAGAAACTTTGTATTAGAGAAAAAGACAAACAAACAAACAAACAAACAAAAAAACTTATGGAACATCCTCAGTTTGAAAGGAACATATATTCCCATGGACAGAGCTTGTCTTTACCAGAGCCTTTACTATAAACAAAGAACCACACAGGAAGATCAGAAGATCACTATGTTTTACAACCCTATCTCCTCCTCAGCTCTTGCCTGATGCCTGATTTAAAAACGAAACAAAACAACAACAACAAAGAACTATTGTCTGACTACCCCCCAGTTGTGATCTAACAGCAGGTTGTTCTGCATCTAAAATCATATTTACCCAATGAATGACAGCATATATCTCCACACAGCAAGGACCATATTCATCTAATAATCTAATCATCTAATCACTTGTTAATTTCTGCTTGACCTTTTGCCTCCATTCCTTCTATGAACATGGAACAGAATCTGGCTGATGGGGTTTTACAGGAGTACTAGCCCTCTCTCAGCCAGCATGTCAGAACACAAAGGCCCGGTGTCTAAGAAAACCCTTAAGTGTAGTGTTTATTCAAATGCAAAATATTTCCTGTGTGTGGCAAATTGGATCACTTTCTCTTTAAATGCTATGTTCCAGAAAATCCATTGATATCCACTGTAGGCTTTCCAGTATTGCATCCATGTTTCTCTTGTATTCCTCAATCTTTGCAAAAATTGTGTTAGATTTATAGAATCGTGTAACCAAGAGTCACTTGCCAAGGCCATCAGATCCAGTGCAGCCATGTTGCAGAGCAGAGCGGGGAATGGCAACATACAGGGGTGCTTCCTGAGCTGGGGAAGCCCAGGCGAGCATGGAGACCTGCCAGGGGTGGCAACTTGCAAGAGAGTGGCTGACAAAGTGTTGGCAAGTCCACCAGTAATGATGGCCACTTCCCACTGCCACAAAAGGCAGTCCTAGGGAGCATGAGTAACCAGGAGCACTGCAACGACGACTGGCAAACAGGGCATGGTGGGTCAGCCATGGAGTGAAGTGACAGTTCACACGGCAGTTTGCATGATATGAACCTCCTCTCAAAGGAGGGTCATTCCACTGGCTCACTGAGAGTCTCAAAGTACACATAACCCAGTAATTGGGACTGTTCCATGACCACCTGCACTGGTCAAAGGCACTCATACTATCTGACCCTCAAGGTGGGAATGGTGGGCACTCGTCTGAGAGCAAAGGCTGCAGCTCCACCTGGGGGATCTGCACCATCTACCCTAGTGCTAGCTGATGCCTCCACCCAGATGGTGCTGCTGAAGGGAGAGGCTGCGGTGCAAACCTCAGGTTGCAGGAAGTGCCTAGACCTGTGGCAGGAGCACATGACAGATCTGCCTGGAAAAGTTGTGTCAAGATGGAAGACCTCCTACAGCAAGTGGCTGAACTGCAGGAGGCAGTGATAAGGTTGCAAAATATCTGTGATACTGAGGAGGTTTAGATAGCTGCTTCCAAGTACAGTCTACACTGGACCCACAGCCAATAGCCAGACAGCCCAAAACTCCAGGTTGCTCCTTAAACACTTTCAGGGATGAGACATCCACAACTTCTCTGGGCAATCTGTTCCAGTGCCTCACTACCCTCTGAGTGAAGAATATCTTCATAAGGTATAATCTAAATCTGTCCTCTGTTAAAGTCAGTAGTCCTTGTCCTATCACTACAATCCCTGACAAATCATTCCTCTCCAGGTTTTCTGCAGGTCCTGTTTAGGTATTGGAACTCTGCTATAAGGTCTCTCCAGAGCCTTCTCTTCTCTAGGCTTAAAATGAACTCTCTCTGACTTCATAGAGAGGTGCTCCAACTCTTTGACCATCTGTGTTGGGTCTGTCTGGGATGGAGTCACCTTTCCCTGCAGCAGCCCACACAGTGCTGTGCTCTGCACTCGTAGCTGGAACAGCACTGGTATCACTCCAGTGTTGTGTCTATTGCTGCATAGTGCTGGCACAACATCAGAACTCCCTCCAAGCCCCCAAGAGCCAGCAGGCTGGGGGTGGGCAATTGAGGGGGAGGGGACATCACCAGGGCAGCTGACCTAAACCGACCAAAAGGATATTCCATAACACCTGATGTCACACTCAGCAATAAAAAGGGGGCTCTCGTGGGGGAGGATCTCTCTCCTGAACAACCGGTACGCATTTTGAGGGCCTGCTTCCCGGGACGTGGCTGAACATTGCTCGTTGATGGGAAGTTGAGAATAAGTTTTTTCCTGTTGTACTGGGTCTGGCTGGGATGTTAACTTTCCCTGCAGCAGTCCATACAGTGCTGCGCTCTGCACTTGTAGCTAGAACAGCAGTGGTATCACACCAGTGTTGTGTCTGCTGCTGAGAAGGGCTGGCACAGCATCAGGACTCTCTCTGACCCTCCTAGGGGGTGGGCAAAAAGTGAGAAAGAAACATCACCAGGGCAGCTGACCTAAACCAACCAAAGGGATATTCCATACCATATGATGTCACACTCAGCAATAAAAGGTGGAAAAAGGAAGAAGAGAGGAGGGGTGGGCTCTCATTGCAAAAACGTCTGTCCTCCTCCCGAACACCGGCTACGTGCGTTGAGGCCCTGCTTCAAGGACGTGGTCAAGCATCGCTCATTTGTGGGAAGTAGAGAGTAATTTCTTTCCTCTGCACTTCCACATAGCCTTGACTTGTTTTGTTTAGTTATTCCCTTTCCCCCTCCCTTTTCCCCTTTCCCTTTTTTTTTTCCCTTTAGTTGAATTGTTTAATTAATAATAATATTTCCTTAATTATATATATATATATATATATATTCCCCCTGTTTAATTAAATCATCCTTATCTCAAGCCGTGAGTTGTTCTTTCCTTTACTTCTTCCCCTCCTCATCTGAGGAGGGGGAGTGAGAGAGCGGTTGTGGTGTTCAACTGCCTAGCACGGTAAAACCACCACACCTTTCTCTCTGTGCTTCCGCGTGGCCTTGTTGTTTCTTTTGTTTCTTTTTTTCTCCCCATTCCCCTTCCCTTTAATTAAATCATTCTCATCTCAAACCTCGAGCTCTTTGTGTTGTCTTTTCTCCCGCTTCCTCTTTGAGGAGGGGAGGAGTGAGAGAGCGATTGCGGTGGAGCTCGGCTACCCGATTAAGTAAAACCATCACACCATCCTCATGGCCCTCCTCTGTACTCGCTCTAACAGGTCCACGTCCTTCTTATGCTGGGGGCCCCAGAGCTGAATGCAGCAATCTAGGTGGGGTCTCATGAGAGCAGATTAGAGGGAGAATTAGATGCTCTTTAACGTCCTTTCCAATGCAAACTATTTTATGATACTGTGAAATAGGAGTTGGAAGATACTTTTATAGGTCAGCTATTCCAGCCTCCTGCTCAAAGCAAGGTTGTTTTCAAAGATCAGATTGCTTAGGGACTTGCCCAGTAGTTTTACAAATCTCCAGAACTGAAGAATCCATAGCATCTTTGGGCAAACAGTTTGAGTATGTTACCAATCTTAACATATTTTTTCCTGTCCTTTGTTTAACCAGAATTTATTCTGAATATAATGATTGTTGTCATTTTTCTGGTGTAGAAAAGACATGTATATAGAGAGAATTTCTTCTCAGAAATTACAGAATGAATTCATGGGTGTTCTCTAATGAGCTGGCAAAGGCAGGTGGGGAAACACTTGACATCACCCTCATGTTGAAAATGTAATTTAATTTGGCTTTGTCTAATAGGGGAATATTCACCATTCAATTTCTAGTGGTGATTAAAATGCCTCTTCTTTCCGTCTTCCATCATTAAATTCAGTGAGTGTAACTTCTTTACTCTCATCTTTCTTTCTCCTTCTCTACCTCCAGCAGAGGGGGCAAGAGAGGAAACTACTGTGAGAGCAGTACCCTGTGCTGTGTAGGTACATAAAAAATCAAAATAGATTGGATGCAGAATAAAAAGCATATTTGTAATAGAGTTGCAGATGTGTACTTTCCAGATTGTACTAAGCTGCTCTGTGCAGGAGGGGTTGCTAAACGCCAATACAAGAAGAAGATGGAATTAGAAGGGCTCACACTGAGATATGGCTTTGTTTCTGGAAAAGAACGAACGTGTTATGAGGACAGGAAAAAAAAAAAAAAATCCTTTATAAATGTGAGCATGTGAGCAGTCATTTTGTGAGCTGCAGACAGAGAAACATTTTTTGCTTTTGTTTGCCTTTCACAGGTCTATAAATTCATGGCCTAATGTCTTATTTTTCATTAATAATACAAAAAGGTTAGGAAAAAAAAAAAAAAAAAAAAAAAAAAGATTTTTCTGAGCGGCCTTGTAGAGAGCTTATGTGAGAAGGTTTTGGTAGCAGGGGGGCTGCAGGGGTAGCCTTTGTGAGAAGAATCCAGAAACAGCCCCATGTTAGGGAAGGGCCAGTTCCAGACAGCTCTAAAAGGTACCTGCCATTGGCCAAATCTGAGTCAATGAGTGACACTGGTTGCACTTCTCAGGGAGCATTTTTAAGAAAGGGAAAAAACAAACAAACAAACAAAAAAAACCATCATGCAACAGCAGCAGGCAGAAGGGAGTGAGAAAACAGAGAAGAGAAAGAGACAGCCCTGCACACGCCAAGGTCAGTGAAGAAGGAGGGGGAAAAGGTTCTCCAAGCACCAGAGCAGTAGTTCCCCTACAGGTCTCTGGACTATGGTAGAGCAAGGCGTACCCTTGGAAAACATAGCGCACCATGTTGGAGCAGCATGCAGAGGTCCCCTGTGGTGGAGCAGGTGGGTTACACAGAATCACAGAACATTTGAGGTAGTAAGACTGGTCCATCTGGTCCACATCTGGGTACAGACATTGTTCTTGTGTTGGAGCAGTTCTTGAAGAACTGCTGTCTGTGGGAAGTCCATGTAGGATCAGTTTAAGAAGGACTGCATCCCATGAGAGGGACCCCATGCTGGAGCAGAAGAAGATCATGAGGGTTAATTGTAACCCCCCATTTTCCATTTCCCTGCATTGTGGAGGACTTGTTAGTGTTAGGTCAGAGGTTGGACTAGGTGATCTTGGAAGTCTCTTCCAACCTAGATGATTCTGTGATTTTGTGATTCTGTTTGTGGGGAAGAGGTAGAAGACGGTTGATGAGGGGAAGATGTTTATTGTTTCCTGATACTTATCACTGCTTTAGTCTGTTATCAGTATAAAATATTCCTTATATATCCTTATCTCAGCCCACTAGCCTTTTATTTATTTATTTATTTATTTATTTATTTTTCCCATTATATTTTCTCTCCCTGTCATTTTGCTGAAGAGGAGTAAGAGCAGCATGGAAGATTGTAGCTTCCCATCTATGTCAAATCACTACAGTCCTATAAATAGTCTCAACATCATAACACAGTGACAGATTCACTTGTAGGGTAGTCTTGAAGCTCACTTCTTACCTAAGTTCTCTATAACTCTTTCTACTCTGCTAGATAAAAGACAAGCAGGGACAGAGCACTTGCCCTGAGGCTGTTTGGCAGCAATTGTTCCACAGCCACACTGCATAAGGCAGGTTCCTTCCAAAGCAGAATTGTCTCTGCTGGTCTACTTGTATTCATCAAAAACAAAAATAGGAGCTAAATTAACAGTGAAACTTTGTGAACAATCAGGAGTCCAATGTTTGAGCTCATTCCTCTTGGCAATGCAAATGTAATCAATGTCACAGAAGATCAAAAATCTTAAATATGTTATGGAGTTATGTTCTGACAAGTTCTTATGTCTTACAACTTATTTACATTAGCAAATAGTACAGGGCAATGAGAGTGATTCTGTGGGGTGAAATGGTGATGGGCTCTTATCTTACCTTATCTTGTCTTGTCTTTTGTCTTTTCTTGTCTTAGTCTATATTTCATTTTAGTATCCACATTATAACCTCTAATCTGCTACTGTATACTGAATTTCCACTGCAGCATGAAACACATCCTTCTAGAAGCATGAAACACGTCCTTCCATGAAACACGTCTTCTAGAGCACATTTTCTATGCTACCCCTCACTCCAAATGAATCCTGCTGATGTCTTCAAAGACTGTGCCATAATAAGAACCCATGCCAGATAAACAGATAATTAGATGATTCACTCCAAATATGCATTCCTGATCCAAAGTGACACATTAGTGGCAGCATATTCCTGTCAAATTTAAATTATTTATATTTGAATGTCATGCTGTTCTCAGAGGGTTAATGTGAATAAATTGATGTGAATAAATTAATGTGAATAAATGAGGGTCAGTGGATAAATTTGCTTAGACTATGTCAACACTTTTTTCTGTCTAAATTGAAGGGCTTTTGTTTTCATGTTCATTATCATTCATCTAGTTGCAAACTAAAACTTGATCTATTTTTCTTATTCACTTTGTGTTCTTAAGGGAAATAGTCATGTTGATAGCATTATTTCCCTATTTTACATGAGTATTACAGATGCAAGCATAAATTTTGTAGAAATGTGTGATGCTGTTTGATAAGATAAAAAGAAAAACTCTATTTTCTGATTTAAAGATAGTTTACGTCTTTCGACAGCATATTTGGTGCTTTCAAAACACAATGTTTTTCTTCCTAAATAGCATGTACAGGTAAAATATGGAGAATATACTAAACTTCAATTTTTTTATTATTTTTTTTTTGAGTGTTAAGTTTGAGACACTAATTCATGTGGCAACTTTAAAATTTGAAGTGCAAAAATTGTTTATACAATATTCCTGTTTCTCAAATACAGAACATTAAAGAACTATCAGATTATCATATTATTTGTTCACGGAGCTAAATATGGTTTTCTGTTTCACAGATTGAGGAACCAAAGATCCTAATGCAATACTACTGTCTTATGATTTAATTAATTATATTTATTTAATTGGATTTGCTAATATTATGGGGATAATTTCTCAGCTATGTCAAACTGCTTTAATAAACACTATGAGGTAATTAAAAATGGCCCACAGTTCAAAGTTTATTTTAAGGCTGGAGATTCTTATCTATAATATATTCAGCTGGGCATAAAACATGGATGAAAAGACTCCGGCTGAAAGGTACTATGGAATAAAATAAAAACTGAAACAGCTTAGTCTCTTACATCAGAGAAAGTGTCTTATCTTTAGTTTATTACTAATAAGAGCAGGTTTATGTTGTTTGAAAATATAATTCTAAATAAGCCCTTGCAGTAATATGTAAGATCTATTCCAAAACTTTCAGGCACTCATATAAAAAATGAACGTTGGACTGGTGACAAATAAATATGAAGGAAAGCTAAGTGATGACCTCACTACAGCATGAATAGACAGAAATGTAAGGAGTAGACCACAAAAATGCTAGTCTAGTAACGGTGAGTAATGTAACAGTCTTGAAAAAGATCACTAAAATGGTTAGAACAAGCTGCCTTGTCCATGCTCCTCTTGGTACCATCCTTTTCAAATCTCCATATTCTTGTTCCCTGGTCAACCTGTGGCTGTCTGATCTACACTACTTCTTAAAAATGACCCTTTAAATCTAACTAGGTGGATAAATGTCATCTAAGTAGAGACTAAAAATAGGAAGTCAGTCAATAAGCGTTCTCACTCACAATCAATAGTATTGGCTATCCTTGAGCTCTGTAAGACAGACCTTCAGTTAGCAAGGCTATAGTTATAAGCAATTTTATTGTAGTTTAATCTGCAAGAACTGGTTAAAACAGTTTGTAGGGACATAATTTATAATAACTGTGTGCATTTGTACTAGTTTTGGCAGAGACAGAGCAAATTTTCTTCATAAGAGCTAATATGGGGCAATGTTTTGGATTTGTGAAGAAAACAGCTGATAACACACTGATGTTTTAGCTATTGATGAGCGGTGGTTACATAGCATCAAGGTCTTTTCTGCTTCTCATGTTGCTCTGACAGTGAGTAGGCTGGGGCTGGGGTACACAGGAAAATGGGAGGGAACACAGCCAGAACATGATGTCATACTCAGCAACAAAATGTGGCTAGAAAGAAGGAAGAGGATGGGGATGTTTGGAGTGCTGGCATTTGTCTTCCCAAGAAACTGTTACATGTGATGAAAAACTGCTTTCCTGGAAATGGCTGAACATCTGCCTGCCAATGGGAAGTATTGAATTATTTCCTTGTTTTTCTTTTGTTGTGGTTTAACCCAGCCGGCAGATAAACACCACACAGCCGTTCGCTCACCCTCCCTTCTCCCTCTCTGGGATGGGGGAGAGAAATGGGAAAGTGAAGCCTGTGAGCTGAGATAAAGACAGTTTATTAAGACAGGAAAATAATAATGATAATAGTACTACTAATAATAATGTGTACGAAACAAGTAATGCGCAATGCAGTTTCTCACCACCCACTGACTGATGCCCAGCCTATCCCCAAGCAACCAGCCCACACCCCAGCTAGTCACCCCTATATATTGTTTAGCATGACATCAGATGGTATGGAATACCCCTTTGGCCAGTTTGGGTCAGCTGTCCTAAGTCTGTCCCATCCCAGCTCCTGCTGCACCCTTAGCCTTCCCGCTGTCAGGACAGAGCGAGAAGCTGAAAAGTCCTTGGCTTGGTGTAAGCATTGCTCTGCAACAATTAAAACTTCAGCATGTTATCAGTACTCTTTTCATCCTAATCCAAAACATAGCTACCAGTAGCTACCAGCTACTAAGAGGAATATTAACTCTATCCTAACTGAAACCAGGACATCTTTACATGTGCATGAAGAAATATTAAAATTTATATCAACCCATGAGTTCACACACTTTTACCTTTCTGATTCTCTCCCCCATCCTACTATGGGGGAAGTGGAGAGCATCTGTGTGGTGCTTAGCTATCACCAGAGTTAAATCACAACAACAATACAGTAAATAATCATCTTTTCCCTTATGAAGCAAAGTGTTGTATATGTATGAAAGCTAACGTTTTCTATCCATCTATACTGGTTCTCTTCCCTATTTAACTGAGAGGGGAGTAAGCAAGTGTGGGGTTTATCTGCCTACTGGGGTTAACCACCACTGACACTCTAATTAAGTTAAGACTTAATGAAGGAATTTTATTAAGGTAATTTAGTTAGGTGTATTGTATACTGAATGTATTGGGTAACTTGAATGCATCAAGTAGACATTTGCACACTACACAATAGCAAAAGGTTAGGCTTGCAATATGTGAAGATGTCACTACATGCTAAATTTGGTTTATCATACGAGTTACAATTCATCTCCAGCCTTTTTTTTTTTTTGGGGGGGGGGGGGGGGGGGGGGGTGGTGGTAATATTTACTCTTGGAGTTTGTTCATGTGAACAGTATAGAAATGCATTCTTGTAAGTAGTTTTATACTTGAAGAATGCTGGGAAATCTTTTATATATGTTCTTTGTCTTTTAAAGGGCTTTTCATGGATAGTCATATCAGTTTAAATCAAATGTCAGCAAATTATTCATTTAAAACATTCAGTTTTAAACATACACCCCAATGTGTGTTCTTACAGATGAACATATACATTACCTTTCCTTCCTCACAACAGGAAACACTCCTGTTCATTTCTATTTCAGTGTATATTCCGCGAGATTATTTACGTTAGTTCTAAAGATATTTTTTGTTTGTTTGTTTACTGTATTATTACTTTCTCTTTTCAGCAATAAATAATTGAATTAAAACATCATTAGAAGAGCTTGTAGAACTATAGCCAATGAGGAACAGAAAACAAACAGTGATAATATATGGGCTTTCTTATTATTATTACTTTTTAATTACAAAATAAAAAAGTATTTTATCAAGTAAGTGAAAATACATGCATAGCTATAAGTTCCAAATGTTGTTGTTCATTATTAACTTTTGGATGTCGTGGTCAACTTCAATTTCTGTTTTTGAATGCAGATAAAGTCTGCTATCTTGTCCAATTTAGAAACAAAACAAAACATAAGAAAGGTAAACCTAGTTAATGATGATTTATGATCTGTTGCATTTTATCTATCAAATTCTCAGTTTATATTTGTATTTTTAGTTTTAGTTTTCTGTTTCTCTTTTGTATTTCTACCAGCCTCATACTTCTAGAAGTTTTTTTTTTTTTTTTTTTTTGTGTTGTTGTGTGGTTGTTTTTTGGGGGGGGGATTGTTTGGTCTTTTTTCATTATTATTTTTTTCCTAGATCAACATATGTGTCAACTGAATAATTTTGTTTGCAACATTTAGACAACTCAGTCTCCAGTTTAGTACTATGGTAAGTGTGATATTTATCATGTTTAACTAATTTGTTTTTTCCTTTGCAGTCTTCTAGCTTTTTGATACCTGACCACACTTGAAAAGAGACTACTTTTCATTCATTCATTCAAAAAAGTTTGTTTGTTTGTTTGTTTGTGTGTTTTCCTCTAAATATCAGTTTCAAATTTGAAAGGAAATATGGGTTTTACTTAGGTCTGACATGCCTCATTTATTCTAGTGATGGATACTACAGACCATGAAGAGCTTTACAAAGGCTACATAACTTTTGATGGAATTTAAAATTTGAATAGCAAGGAAAAAAAATATGTGGTTTGTTCTTTTCTAAAAAAAAAAAAAAAATCAAAAAACATGTATTTGATAACTATGCTAGTTTTAATAACCTGATTATTTTATATAGAAATTTAATACTGAAAGTGAAACATTCAGGTTTAACTACCTCTTCATCTTTTTTTAAAAAATATTATTAGTAGTTTTAAATTGTTATTTTTAAATTATTGTTTTTAATGCAGAATTTTTTTAACATTAACATTAAATTTTGTTTTCTGATATCAAAATTATCTTCTGATTTTTACCTTTTTGTTGTATATGTTTTTGTTGATTACTTTTTAAATGTGTGTTACATTGTCAAAGATGCTTACATGTAGCATGCTATATTGTCTTATTTTGAATTTTGATTATTTTATCATGCATTCTAAATGTTTTTTGTTTGTTTGTTTGTTTTTGATAAGTACATTTATGGCTATTTCCAGTCCTTTTCTTTCTTTGAAAAAATAGTTTCTGAAGTCATTTTCATAGCCATATACATGGAACTAATCAAATGCATCCCTCTGGATGAGCTACAGAATCTTTTTTTTTTTTTTTAATTTTATTTTTTCTTAAATTTCAGATTTTTTTTTTGTATCATTCAGAGTCCTTATCTAAACTTTTCAGTCTACACCCAGTATTTCCCCTAGTTGATATTGAATTATATTATTTTGTCTTTCAAAAATATCTAGTAATAAAATTTACTATTCTTTGTGACTGAACAATGGAAATTCCACCAAGGACCCTTTGGGGAAAATCAGTTTTCATAACAGTTTAATTTACCTGGAATTAATGTTATTGTCTGTGACAAAAGCATTTATTTTCTTATCTTTGTCTTTTTTATTTCTTATATTTCAGTTTATTGAATGACACCATTCTCCTTACATGAGAAAAGGAAAAGACCTCTGAGAACAGGATTTAAAAAGCCACATGCTAAAAATCCAGTCTTCATTAATTCAGTTTTCTGTATTCGATGATGGAGAGCAGCACTGCAGAAAGGGATCTGGAGGTTTTGGTTGACAGCAAGTTGAATATGAGTCAACAGTGTGTCCTGGCGGCCAAAGGGCCAACTGTATCCTATGGTGCACCAACCATGGCATTACTAGCAAGTCAAAAGAAGTGATTGTCACACACTACTCTGTGCTGTTGCAGCTCCCCGTGAGCACTGAGTGTAGTTTTTTGGGCACCACAATATAAGGAAGACATAAAACTATTAGAGAGTGTCCAAAGGAAGGCTATGAAGATGATGAAGGGTCTAGAGGGCATGATGTCACTGGCTGAAGTCACCTGGTGACTGGCTGAAGTCACCTGGATTGTTCAGCCCAGAGAAGAGGAGACTAATGGGAGACCTCAGGACAGCCTACAGCTTCCTCGTGAGGGCGAATGGAGGGGCAGGTGCTTACCTCTTCTCGCTGGTGACCAGCAATAGAGCTCAAGGGATGTGGTGGTTTTACTCGAGTGGGCAGCCAAGCTCCACCACAACCTCTCTCTCACTCCCCCCTCCTCAAAGAGGAAGGGGGAGAAAATACAACACAAAGAGCTCGAGGTTTGAGATGAGAATTATTTAATTAAAGGGAAAGGGAATGGGGAGAAAAAGAAACAGACAAACAAGAAAACAAACAAACAAAAAAAAACATGGATGCGTGGAAGCACAAAGAAAAAAAAAAAAAGTTATTCTCAACTTCCCATCAACGAGCAATGTTCGGCCACGGCCTGGGAAGCAGGGCCTCAAAACACATACCGTTTTTTCAGGAGGACAGCCCCCTCCCCCACGAGAGCCCCCACTTTTTATTGCTGAGTGTGACATCAGGTGTTATCCATTTGGTTGTTTTAGCTGCCCTGTTGATATCCCCTCCCCATCAATTGCCCACCCCCAGCCTACGGGCTCTTGGGGGCTTGGAGAGCGTCCTGATGCTGTGCCAGCACTATGCAGCAATATAAACAACACTGGAGTGATACCAGTGCTGTTCCAGCTACGAGTGCAGAGCACAGCACTGTGTGGGCTGCTGCAGGGAAAGGTGACTCCATCCCAGACAGACCCAACATGAGGGAACAGCCTGAAACTGTGATATGGGAGGCTCAGACTGGATATCAGGAACAGGTTCTTCACTAAGAGGGTGGTCAGGCACTGGAACAGGCTCCCCAGAGAAGTGGTCATAGCACCAATCTGCTGGAGTTCAATAAGCATATAGACAATGTTCTCAGACACATGATCTAATTTTTTGGGTTGTCCTTTTAGGGACGTAGGAGTTGGACTCGATGATCCTCATGGGTCCCTTCCAACTCAGGATATTTTATGACTATGATAAACTGAGGCATTTTGATCATCCATGCCTCAGACATAAATTAGATGAAGATTAATTGTTGTGTAATTTAAAGGTCACAGCACTCAGCTGTGGATGTTGTATAGTCAGGATTAGGTCTTGTTTTTCCTTTAGGTGATTAGGACTTGCATCTTCAGCATCTTAGAGCAATGATTTGATCCATCTGCATTCTAACCCTTCCATCAAATCTTTGTTAATCACTACATTTGCCAGAGGGAGAATACATACAGTATAGTTTAGGAAATGAATTAGTCTGCTTGATGGAAAAGATTGGGATTTACTTATTTACTTTCTTGAATATGTAATGAAACTTATTTAAATATTGTTTAGATCCTTATATACACTCTGAGGGCATATTTATGCTGTTAAGTAAGAGAGGCATAGGGGATGAGAGTAAACACCATGATTGCTGACACTGCTCATCTGTTAGTTTGCTTTCTGACTCTCTTTGGTCCAATAAACACATCTGATAGAAACTGTGCTTTAAAAAAAAAAAATTATATTTTCAGTGATTTTGCAGAATTTATCCTAGAAAATTCATTATTTTACTCTGTAGTATGGGGCAGGAAGCATGTAAATCTTAAAACAGCATCCCTGCCTCAACATAGCTCTTTGGTAGCTTGGGTATGTGAACTCACATTTAGAATCATAGAACCATAGAATTATAAAGGTTGGAAAAGACCTGCAAGATCATCTGATCTATCACCCTACTACCAATGTCACCCACTAAACCATGTCCCCAGGCCCCAACCTTTCCTTAAACACCCCCAGGGACGGTGACTCCACCACCTCTCTGGGAAATCCGTTCCAATGCCTAATCCCTCTTTCTGAGAAGAAATGTCTCCTAATTTCCAACCTAAACCTCCCCTGGCACAGGTTGAGGACATTCTCTCTAGGACTATCATTAGTTATGTGAGAGAAAAGGCCAACCCCCAGCCCCCCACAACTGCTTTTCAGGTAGTCTTAGAGAATAATAAAGTCTGTACTGAGCCTCCTCTAGACTAAACAATCCCAGTTCTCTTAGCTGCTCCTCACAGGACTTGTGTTCCAGGCCCTTCACCAGCTTCGTAGCCCTTCTCTGGTCACACTCCAAGGCCCTGATATCCTTCTTGTAGTGAGGGACCAAAAACTGAATACAGTACTCGAGGTGCAGCCTTACCAGAGCTGAGTACAGGGGAACGATTACCTCCTTGGTCCTGTTGCCTACACTATTCCTGATACAAGCCAGGATGCTGTTGGGCTTCTTGGCCACCTGGGTACACTGCGAGCTCATGTTCAGATGAGCATTGACCAACACCCCCAGATCCTTAGCCTCTGCAAGAATATTTGCTGTTTTGGCAGTTGTTTTCACTTAATTGAATATTTCCATTACACAGCAAAGCTTCTGAACCGTATTATGGGAACACGTTGTATTTAAAAAGTCATGATCAAATGCAGCAATTATAAGTCTACTGCAATATATAAGATTGAAGCTTAAGTCCTTTCTATAATACGTTTTTTTTTTTTTAATTTCCATTAGCTCCCAATCACAAGGTTACTCAAGAATGACATTTTTCATGATTGCTTCAGATAGATTTTTCAGTGTAATGGTTATGGTGGTACCATTCTCATTTGACAACCAAAAAAATATTATACAGGTGCAGATTTCATTGAATTTTAATGTCTTTTAAACTAGTATTTTGACCAAGATCCAACTCACCAATGGTTTCCACATGAGTGCATAATATTTTTATGAAGAAAAAATTACGAAGCAGACAACTGTTCACAGTTGTCTCAGTTCTAAGATTGAATTCTTAAATTCTAGACCAAAACATATTATAAATTTAAGTTTCAACCAATAAAACAAATAAATGAATTCAAAAAGTAGACCTTTTAATAACAGCATGTCCTTCCAGCTCTGGGACATGGTGCTGCTGTAAGGGCAAGGTGAAAAAGAAAGTGTTTACAATCTGGGTGAAATTTGCCTTTACTTATTTTTTTTGAATGAATTTTTTTTTTTTTGGGGGGGGGGTGAATTATACAAAATAAAACAATTTTATTTATTTTGTGAAATCCTCACAAATCCTCTGTTTGTTTTACACAGATATAATGTTCCCTTCCATAAAATCCGTTGACATTTGGAAGCATTCTCTATTTTAACACCAAGTGTGACATTGTGCATTGGTATCAAACATAAATAAATAAATAAACTAAATTTCTCAGAAAGGTCAGATTTGGCAAAAAGGACTGAATGGACTGCTGTATTTTAAGAACATTCTGATGTTGTGTTCACATATTTCAACACATTATATGTCAACGTGGCAAAGATAATTTGATGTTATTTGTATTTTGACAATATTTCTTTAATTAATAAACTTGTATCGCATAATGATGTTATGACAGTCTGGCATAAAATTTAAGTCTGGTTTAAAATTTAAAGCTGTAATTTGTGAAATCTAAAATAGCACTCTGTGTGGGAGAAGCATGGGTGGTTATTTACAAGATGCTGGTAAGGCTGACCATAATCTCATCAGGGACACATCAGAAAACTCAGATCCTCAAGCAGAGAAAACCACAACTACCTTGTTAGTGATTACAATCTTAAATTACACAGGATTGTTGACAGCTCATAGTGTGAATAAATGCTATAATGTTCCATTACAGATTTTCTTTCTTTTTTTTTTCTTTTTTTTTCTTAAGCCTTCTGTTTATCTATGCTGCTCAGGATGATGCAGATATCAAGTTGTGATATATTTGGAGTTCAGTCTGTTGGGGTTCATTTAAGTTTTTAGAAGCTGTGCATTTGTATTTATTAATTTATTTTGTCATATTTTCTGTCTTATTACTTATGATACTGTTCATGTACAAATGCTGTTCATGTATGTATAGCACAGCAGAAGATGCAGTTTTACAGAGAAAACATAGGTCCACTACTTGATGGGAATGGTCACCTCACAAACAAGGACATAGGCAAAACAGAGAAGTTTAATGCTTTCTTTGCCTCTGTCTTCAACATCAATGATGGGCTTTGGTATCCCAGGTGTCCTGAACCAGAGGACTGTGACAATGGGAATGATAAACTCCCAGACAACCCCAAACATGTGCGGGATTTGCTGCTCCACATAGATCCAAGGGTCTGGGTGCTTAGAAAGCTGACTGGCATCATCGCAGGACCTCTCACAATTATTTCTCAATGGGGAATCTGGAGAGGTCCCAATTGACTGGAAGCTGGCAAATGCTGTGCCAATTTTCAAAAAGGGAAAGAAAGAGAACCCTGGCGACTACAGGCCTGTCAGCCTCATGTCAGTGCCTGGTAAAATTATGGAGAAGATTATCCTGGGAGTTACTGGAATGCACCTAGGGGACAATGCAGCCAGAGGTCATACCCAATATGGGTTCACGAGAGGTAGGTCATGTTTAACAGATTTAATTTCCTTTTATGATAAGATCACCCATCTATTTGATCAAGGGAAAACACTGATGTAATCTTTTTGGATTTCAGTAAAGCCTTCAATACCATATCTTATAGGATCATACCAGACAAAATGTCCAGCATACACCTAGATAAAAACATCATAGGATGGGTGAACGTTTGGCTGACAGGTAGGGCTCCAAGGGTTGTGGTAAATGGGGTTACATCAGGCTGGCAGCCAGTAACCAGTGGGGTCCCTCAGGGCTCCATTTTAGGGCCAGTTCTTTTCAATGTTTTCATAAATTATTTGGATGTAAGACTAGAAGGTGTTTTGAGTAAATTTGCTGGTGATAATAAACTGGGAGGAGCTGTTGACTCTGTGGTGGGTGGAAAGGCCTTGCAGAGGGATCTGGGCAGATTGAAGAGCTGGGCAATCACCAACCGTATGAAGTTTAACAAGAGCAAGTGCCAGGTCCTGCACCTGGGAAGGGGCAACCCTGGCTTTATATAAGTATAGACTGGGAGATAAGATGCTGGAGAGCAGACCCACAGAGAGGAATCTGAGGGTTGTGGTTGACAGCAAGCTGAGTATGAGCCATCAGTGTGCCCTGGCAGCCAGGAGGGCCAACCATATCCTGGGCTGCATCAAGCACGGCTTTGCTAGTCAGTTGAGGAAAGTGATTGTCCCGCTCTACCCTGCACTGATGCAGCCTCACCTCGAGTACTGTGTGCAGTTCTGGGCACCACAGTACAAAAAGGACGTAAAACTTGGAGAGTGTTCAGAGATGGGCTATAAAGATGGTGAAGGGCCTAGAGGGGAAGACGTACCCCCAAAGAGCAGCTGAGATCACTTGGCCTGTTCATCCTGAAAAAGAGGAGGCTGAGGGGAAATCTCTTCATGGTCTACAGCTTCCTTGTGAGGGGGAGTGGGGGGGCAGGCATTGATCTCTTCTCTCTGGTGACCAGCGATAGGACTCAAGGGAATGGAGTCAAGCTGAGACAGGGGAGGTTCAGGTTAGATATCAGGAAAAGGTTCTTCACCGAGAGGGTGGTCATGCACTGGAACAGGCTCCCCAAGAATGTAGTCACAGCACCAAGCCTGTTGGAATTTAAGAAGCATTTGGACTGTGCTTTTAGTCATATGGTCTGAATTTTTGGGTTAAGCTGTGTGGAGCCAGGAGTTGGACTTGATACTTATGGATCCCTTCCAACTCGGGATATTCTATGATTATATGAAATGATGAGCATGAAAATCATATAGACTTCAGCTGGATAGAGAGGTTATGGTTATATTTAAGAATTCAGATGAAAATTATACCAGGATGAGTATTCTGGTTTATGCAAATAAATAAATAAAAATAAAAATTGCATTTTCTTCATGATAGATGTTGGATAGATTTTCTGCAATGATAAATGTTGGTAATTGATGTTAGTAATATTCTATCACACTCCTCTCTGTATTGGTGGTAGAACTTACATGAATATATTTCATTAATACAAATGCTAATTATACATATTAAAAATATACTTCTTAACCTGCAAAACATCTGGGTTATTTGCTCAGAAAACCTTTTCTTTTCTTTGTTTTGTTTTGTTTTCTTCACACAAAATTATAATAAAATCAAAAATGTTAGGGTGATTTGCACAGTGAACAAACTGGAGGATACATTTTGCAGTTGGGTAAATAGATTCCTAATCCATCTGCATAGATCTTGTTTATAATGTCAAGTATATCTCTGACCAATTTTTGTTTATCCTCGGTGTATAGGTGTTAACAAACCATATTCAAAATTTCTAACAAGTTGGAGAAGTAAATTTTGGGGAATTCAACCTCAAATCATCATTATGCTTTTATACTGATGGCTAGCTAAGCTCCACAACACCATTCCCTCACTCCCCTTCATCAAAGGAACAGAGAAAATATGACGATAAAAGCTCATGGGTTGAAATAAGTACAGGGAGATGACTCAGAAATTACCACTGTGGACCGAACAGACTCAGCATATGGAAATTAATGTATTTTTTTGCCTATTGCTATTAGACTAAATCAGTAACAACTAAAAGCAAACCATAAACACCTCCCCTCCCTGTGTGCCCTCTCCTACCTCCTCCATGCAAATGGCACAGGGGAATAGGAAATGGGGCTGACGGTCAGTTCATAATGCTTCACCTTGGTTCCTGAGGTGGGGGTTGGTCTGTTCTTCCATGTGCCTGGTGACAGGACGAAGGGGAATGGGCTAAAGTTGCACCAGGGGAGTTTTAGGTTGGATATTACACAGACACACACAGAATTTCTAGGTTGGAAGAGACCTCAAGATCATCGAGTCCAAC
>NC_048893.1:155722338-155739998 GCF_011077185.1 Oxyura jamaicensis
ATAGAGAACCTTTTATTTTCACCAGTGTGGTTTACTCAGTATCTGGACAAGTCTGATTCTCAGGACAGGCTGGCAATTTCACCTTCTTACCTGTTTTTTATGGGTTTTAAAGTGAAAATAAAATAATAATAATTAAAAAATCAATGAAGTACAGACACTGAAGTGCAGCTTTTATTATTATTATTATTTATTTTTATTTATCATTGGATTTCTTACAATCTCCATAATCAGGAAAAACTTCCATCGGTAATTCTTTTTGCTGAGGTAACATTAATTTTATTTATTTATTTATTTTTCTGCAAACCAGCTATCACAGCAAGAGAAGAAAGAAACATTAGCAATTGAAAACATTGGTGAAATGGAAGGAATAACATGGTTAGAGAGGAGAAATGGACCTCAGATTTTAAAAATACCTAATATTTCAATATATCATATACACACATTTATATACATAATTATTTTCTGACTTTTTAAAAATTATTTTCTGTATTTCTGTTCCAGTTTATTTTGATACAATATCGTAAAAATGGATGTAGACAGAGAAAGTGTGGGAAAATGTGATTTTATGCATAGAGTATGTTAGTTCAGTAGTCCCTTAGATATGAGGAATTTAAGAGAAATTTCCTTCAGTCTGGGAGTATTCAATCAAACTGACTTGGATGTTAGTATCAAAGTCTATTGATGAGCTGCTGAAGTGCCCATTACTGCTAATGGAGACCTTGTTTCAGTAAATATATCAAACTCTTCTGGTATGATTAATTTACCTACAAAAAAGGCAACTATTGACATCTGATATTCATTTCAATATGAAAGACTTCAATATAATGGAGCTGACTAACGTGGGATATCTGTGCCTTTCTGGCGCGGGGAAGCTTGGACTGAAGTACCAAATGAATCACGTGATGCATTTACATTTATACAGTGATTTTTTCTCTTAACTCCACTGGTTGTTACCACTTATTATAATGCAAATGTCTAACTTCTGGGAACATACATCTCAGATGAGGTAAATCCTTCCCTATGTTTCAGTTCTTCAGTTCTTCCAGCCACTCCAGCCAGTAAGTCAGCTTAATCAGGAACCCAACTTAAATGTCTCATTGGCATTTCAGAGACATGGTGGGATGGCTTCCATGACTGGAGTATTGGAATGGAAGGATACACACTCTTTAGGAAAGACAGGCAAGGTAGGAGGTGTCACCCTCTATGTCAGTGAGCAGCTGCAGTGCATGGAACTCTCTGCCTAGGGATGGATGAATGAGACTTTATGGGCCAGGATTAAAGGGAGGGCAGGGACAGGTGATATTATAGTGGCAGTCTGCTACAAGCACATGAAGAACAAGAACAAGTCTGCTACAAGCACATGAAGAACAAGAACAAGAACAAGCACATGAGGCCCTCTATAGACAGATAGAAGCAGCCTCATGTTCACAAGCCATGGTCCTCATAGGGCACTTCAACCCCCCTGAAATTTGTTGGAGGGACAAAAAGGTGTAGGCAATCCAGGAGGTTCACTAATGATAATTTCCTTCTCCAAATGACAGAGAAGTCAACAAGAAGAGGTGCTATACTGGACTTCAGGGAGGGGCTTGTGACAAATGTAAAACTCAGGGATAATATTGGCTGCAGTGACCATGAAATGGTGCAGTTTATGATCCTGAGGGCAGCGAGGAGTGAGCACAACAAACTCAATACCCTGGGTTTTGGGAGGGAACACTTTGGCCACTTCAGGGATCTGCTTGGTAGAGTGCCATGGGACAAAGACTTGGAGGGAGAAGAAGCCCAAGAAAGCTGATCACCTCCACCAAGCTCAGAAGCAATACATCCAAACAAAGAGGAAGTTAATGAAAAACATCAGGAGGCTTATATGGATGAACAAGGAGCTCCTGGCCAAACCCAAGCAGAAAAAGGAGGCCTACAGAATGTGGAAGCAAGGACCTATAGCCTAGGAGGAATACAGGGAAACTGTCCAAGCAGATACGAATGATGTTAGGAAAGCTAAAGGCCTATTAAAATTAAATTTGGCCAGTGATGTAAATGGCAGCAAGAAAGGCTTCTGTCGGTACATCAGTGATAAAAAGAAGACTAGGAAGAATGTGAGCCCTCTCTGGAAGGAAACGAGAGACCTGATTACCCAGGATATGAAAAAGGCTGAGGTACTCAATGACTTTTTTTCTTCAGCATTCACCTGCAAGAGCTCTAGCCACATAGCCCAGGTCTCAGAAGGCAAGGGCAGGGATATGAGGGAACTGGTGGATGCAGTTGATAAACCACTATTCATCATATTCGAGAAGTTGTGGCAGTCTGATGAAGTTCCCACTGACTGGAAGAGGGGAAATAAATTCCCCATTTTTAAAAAAAAAAAAAAAAAAAAAAAAAAAAAAGGAAGACCCAGGGAACTACAGACCAGTCAGTCTCACCACTGTGCTTGTGAAGATCATGGAGCAGATCCTCCTGGAAACTATGCTAAGGCACATGGAAAATAAGGAAGTGATTGGTGATATCCAGTCACTTGGCTTTACTGAGGACAGATCCATCATGCCTGAAAAATCTGGTGGTCTTCTCTGATGGTTACAGCATTGGTGAAGGGGAGAAGAGCACCTGATGTAATCTAGCCAGATTTGTGCTAAGCACTTGACACTGTCCCCCATGCTATCCTTGTCTCTAAATTGGAGAGATATGGATTTGACAGATGGACCATTCATTGGGTAAGGAACTGGTTAGACGGTTGCATTCAAAGGGTTGTGGTCAATGACTCAATGTCTAAGTGGAGATCAGTGATGAGTAGCGTTCCTCAGGGGTCTGTATTGGGACCAGCACTGTTTAACACCTTTGTCGGTGTTAAACACCGACATGGACATTGGGATCTAATATACCCTCAGCAAGTGTGGCGATTACACCAAGCTGTGTGGTGCAGTTGACAGACACGCTGGAGGGAAGGGATGCCATCAAGAGGGACCTAGATAGGTTTTTCATAGGTGGGCCCATGTGAACCTCACATCATTCAGTGGGGCCAAGTGCAAGATCCTGCACTTGGATCATAGCAATACCAAACACAAATGTGGACTGGGTGGAGAATGGATTGAGAGCAGCCCTGAGGAGAAGGAAATCTGGGGTGCTGGAATCTGCAAAAACTGAACATGAAATGGTAATGTTCATGGACAGCCCAGAAAACCAACCATTTCTTGGGCTGTGTCAAAAGAAACATGGCCAGCAGGTCATAAGGGAGTTGGTTCTCTCTTTCCAGTCTGCTCTCATGAGACCCCACCTAGATTGCTGCATTCAGCTCTGGGGCCACCAGCACAAGGAGGACATGGATCTATTTGAGTGAGTACAGAGGAGGGCCATGAGGATGATCAGAGAGTTGGAGCACATCAAGTCTGAGAGAGTGCATTTTAAGCCTGGAGGAGTGAAGGCTCCAGAGAGATCTTATAGCAGAATTCCAGTACCTAAAGGGGACATGCAGAAAAGCTGGAGAGACTCTTCATTAGGGCATGTAATGATAGGAAAAGGAGTAATGGCCTTAAAATAAGAGAGGGTTGATTTAGATTAGATGTTAGAACAAAGAAGAAATTCTTTACTCAGAGGGTGGTGAGGCATTGGAACAGGTTGCCCAAAGAAGCTGTGGATGCCCCATCCCTGGTAGAGTTCAAGGCCAGTTTGGATGGGGCTTTGAGCAACCTGGCCTAGTGAAAGGTGTCCCTTCCCATGGCACTGGGGTTGGAACTAGGTCCTTTCCAAGCCAAACCATTTTGTGATTCTATGATTCTATGACTGATGCTGGTGAGTAAAAGATACATCCACATGAAGTACTTTGATGGATTGTAGCTTTGGTGCTGACAGAACACAGTGATCTCTTCTTCTAATCATGTTATTCATTCCAGCAGTGATTATGAAAGGTTTTGGACATGATGGTACTTGTCAGTCCCTTCCAACTCAGGATATTCCTTGATTCTGTGATCACGTTACATTGCATGATAGGTCACATAAATAATATGAAAATGCTATACAAAATGTCTAATCATCTGTTCTTTGTGATCTATATTTAAAGAGTATTCTCGGACCTTAAATTATTTTGTGCAGTTGCAAAATAATATTACACGTTTTTGCAGAAAATAGCATAATAGGCTGTTTCTGCAGGCTGTTTCTGCCAGGGACTGATAGGCGTTATTCTAATACATAAATAAATAAATAAATATGAAAATATATAATTAAACTATAATAAGGGGGAAAGACAATTTATTCCGACCTAAGTTGGACTATATTTTTCATATATCATATTCCAACCTAAGTTGGAATATATGCACCATATTGTGCAATATTTTTTCAAAACTATGCTAATGTTAAAAGACAGAAATTTGTGGCCCATTATAGATAGTTAAACAGATGGAAGGATGGATAGGTGGGTGGATGGACATGTCAATAACTAAGTTATAAAATCAGCAGTGACATACTCTAGTTTCTGACATAGTAAAGAAGGATATTTTCCTGACTGGTGATATGTTGGTCCTCCTTCCAAAGTAACTGCTATATTTTATCCATTAAAAAGAAAAAGTAAAATAAAACAAAACAAAACAAAACATTATTTATTTTATTTTAAATTATCAGTCCAAGTTATATATGTTAAAGATACCATATAAAGAAGGATTTTTTAATCTGACTTGCCCCATCTGTATTGCCTGGAAATACTACTCTGCTGACCTACTATGTATATTATATGCATCTCCTTATTTAACTGCTTGTGCAGTTTAAATTGTCTACTTCATTTAAGTCAAATATAAATGGCAGTGTTTATCACCTAAAAAGAATAAAATAAACAAAAGTCTTATTTCCTTGTAAGATTTCTTAGGAATGATTTAGAACAAAATTATTCCACTAAACAACCTTAGACCATCAGAAAACAGAGAACAAAACTTCCTAAGTACATGATGTGACAAAACCTCAGTATGAAAAGAATTCATTTGAGAATATAGCACCCACTAAAAGCAATTTCACATAAATTTAGCTCATTCATCTGTCAGTTCATGCTGTTTGTCATTGAAATGTTCTTCCACTGAGAATACTCAATTCACACTTTAATCCCAAAGTCTGTGCAGTGCCATTCTAGAAAAATGAAATAAAAAATAATAATAATTACAAATGTAATCAGTAACTCTTATTCTGTACTGTCTAAGAACAGATCCACCAGTTTATAGATTTTGTTTATAAATAAAGTGATATCTAAGGTTTTTTTTTCTTTTTCCGTTACTAGAGAGCTTTCTGTTACATCAAAATTTAGCACTTTTTTCTATTTAAAAATAGAAAAATCCTTATCCTCATCCTTAACAGCATAATCATTAACAAGCATTTTATAGCTACAAAAAATAACCTCTTAAGAATTTCTGTAAGAACTTCATTGTTCATCTACTGTTGAATACTAGCTTCAGAAGTTTGGAGTTAAGGCCATTTAATTTTTAACTCCAGAGATTAAAAAAAAAAAAAAAAAAAAAAAAAAAAAAAAAAAGCGGCTTATTGGGCTTTTTTATTAAAGATTAAAGATTGCAAGATTGCTTTTTAAATATAAAATATTACTGTAGAAAGTGCTTTGGATAATCTTTCATACCAAGTGAGATTATATTACTTTTTTATTTGAGGATTTTTTTCCTATACTCAATTACTCAATTTGCTTTCTTATGTAGAGAGTGAATCAGTATTGTCTCATATGACAGTTTTTGAGTCTCCAAAAATTAGGGATATGTTATTGTTACATAAATTAATTGTCCAGTAATTTGTCCAATTTCTGTGTTTGTACTTGTAAATTATGTTACAGAACACTTTGGGCATCAAAACTCAGGGGCTAAACAGTGTCTGGAAACAATGACCTATACAAACTACTATTAGGCTGAAACAGGCCTGGTTGTAAGGATTGCTCACAATGGAGACCTTGATATGTCATGTGTGTTGTAAATGTAAGAGGTGTAATAACTTTGGCATGGTCTATGCAGCAGGAGCATAGTATCAAGTTAGATTTATTAGTATATTTGCTAGGCTCCTGGGTACGAGCAAACCTTTCAGCAGAAATTGCAGGTTTTCTCACTAAATCTTAGAAAGAACAGTGCATGAAGACAAATCAATACTCCCTATTTCCATCTTACTATTTTATCTCAAGGACAAATGTAAACTTCAGTTCAGCTGACAGTGCTGGGTTTTTGGAAAGGGCACATACTAGTTCAGTTATATAAAAGAAGCTGTAGGTGAAACAAGGTTGTACATAATGTTGTTAAAACTAATAATAGAAACTGAAATCTGCTAGAAGTAATACTGAGCTTTATGGTCCCTGAATATTTATTTTTTTTTAATCTTGTAGTTCTAATATTAATATATATATATGTATATATATATATAGGTCTGGATAGAATCTACTAATGACTACTTAGTTTGGGTAGATTATAAAAGAGGTTTCAAAGTTTGACTTACAATGAATAGTTATTTCTGTCTTTCCTCAAGTTATCTTTTTGGAAGTAGATGGATGAGGGTTCAGAGAGCTGATTTGTATAAGTGAACTTATTAAATGTATCTAGCAATGCTTTGTTTGTTCTAAATGATAATCAAAACTGAGCTATCATCACTTAGCAAGATTGCAATAAAAATATAGTTTTTCAAAGCCTTGAATATCTTTAGTTTTTAAATGGTTCTACTGTCCTCCTCTGCCCCTTTCTGCATTTTTGCTAAGCTTATTTGAAGGATATAAAAGGGACCAAAATTGGGATGACTAGACTAGATATATAACTTCTAGACATCCAAAGCTGGGGTGAAAATGACCATTCAAATATTTGTCATTAATCACTAGTGGATTTAACTACTAGAAATTTCACATTACAATTCAAAAAAGGCAGTCACGGAATGAATTGACAGAATTAATCTTAAAGCAGCAGCCAGAACCCCTTTTATCTGGTTGCTGAGTGTCCCAAGTACCAGGCTGGAAGAGCAACCAAGAACCAAGAAATGAACAAACTGACCAGTATAAGGGGGACTGAGATCTTTATAACGGAGCTATATTTTATTCTCTACTAAGATAAAAAGCTGTTAATTGCTTGTCTTTTGTAAGAAACAGTTAATATAATAACCCAAGGAAGAAGGTTCCATGGGGCTATCTATAATTTTAGGTGCATCACTCTATAATTCCCAGTTTTGAACAGATAGCTACAGAATTTCTGAAGTCCAGGTTAGTTGACATTGAATTGGATCCAAAATTTGGATCACACACACAATTGCACATAATCTTTACATGTCCTGAAGAAAATCAGTGAATTATGAAACAAAAGTATTTAAAATCTCTTTTTATATATTATATATTTCTTTCAATTCCGATGTTTCTATACATATAAAATAAAATACATTTCTGCTCAGGGTCATGAAAGTTTTCTAATAGCAAAATTATGTGGAAATAACTTATTCTCCTCTATGTCATGGTCTTGTAGGCTTGACTGCACTTTATTTGATATTCAGTTTTAATCATGCTTTAAAAAGTTTATGAGCAAGTGGGTCAGAATGCTATTTGTCTATTATCTTGTCATAATCTTAACAGTCTATCATACCTGTACCATCTTCTTTCTGAAAACATATTCATTTATTTCCACCCCACCCCCCTGAATGCTGTATGGGACTAATGCCCTCCTAGTTGAACAGAAAATAGAGTAAATAAGAAAATGTAACCAATTAATTAACAGATAAAGCAAAGAAAATCACTTGTCATTAATTTTCAGTACTACTGATTTTTTGAATGTGTAATTCTGAGCAACAATTAAAAAAAAAAAAAAAAGAAAAAAAAAAAAAAGAAAACCAAACCCAAGTAGTTGTGGAAGTGTTTTGTAAAGGAACAGTTATTTCCTTAATAGCCGCTTCTGGTGCTAGCTCATTATTCTACTTACAAAACAAAATATTGCTAGAATTTTGTACATTTGTGAGAAAAAATATTTTTCAATCTCCAAAACTGTATTATGTGTGTAAATTTATTATATGCCTACATTACAGAAGCTGGAAATTAATTAATATATATATATATATCAAGACTGATACTGTTTAAAAATGAAGAAGCCAGAAGCTTTAAAAAAATAAGTCTAAATATTTGTTCTAAAGACTAGTGAAAATTATCTGTTATTATGACTGACATGTTTTAATGGAGTGTTATAGTTTGTAATAGCACAGGAATAAGTATTCAAATAAATAAAATTAAAACATAAACATGTTTAACGCCAAAAATGTCATTCTGATGCCTTGCAGTAGGCAAAACTTCTTTTCATCAATAACAAATGTTGACAGAAGGAAAAAAATATCTAAAGATTTTCATTTTTTTAATGTAACAAATTATCCAATGGATATTTTTCCCTCTTGCCCAGATGAAGCAATACATAAGCTGTCAGATGAATGTGTAATTATGAAATGACTACAGAGAGAGCCTCAACCGGTGTACATTAGTTTTATTTTATTTTATTTCAGGTAATTCAGACCTAAGAACCTCATCAATGAGAACATGAATCAATTTATGGTGCTGGAAGGTGCCAATGGTTATGCTCTTAATGGCTTTTCTCAAAATTGCTACAATTTGAGATGAAATACCAAACATAGGGTTAAAAAAATCATAGATATCCAGATAGAAAAAAAAAAATTAATATACAATTCTAGTAGAGAGTTCATAGAAGAAAACACATTTTTAAAAAATAAAGACTATGTTCCATTAAAACGTTTGAGTTTTTCATGTAAGTTTTCCAGTGTGGCAAGTTTAAATGAAAAGTTTCAGAACTGTGTATGCTAATCTTTTCCTTATTTTATATTGCACACTTTATTTTCTTGATTAATTAGAATTTGGAAAGCATTTTTTGTGAGATGCACTATTCAGTATCCAGCAATACTAGATATGATTATGTATCTTGCTACTTAAAATGTTTTGTTTTGACTAATTAAATTAATTAAAAATTAATAATTTAATTAAAAATTAATTAATTAACTAATTAAAATTAATTAATGTAAATTTTGTAAGACGTTTGATTATTTTATTGGCTTAATACACTAATTGTCAGCACAACATCCTCCTATAGCTTCTTAGTGGTTTCCTATGTTATTTAAAAAAAAAGCACTATTGTAAAAGTTTTGCATAATAAAATTCACAGTGAGATCTTATAAGAAACAAAAATTATGAAATCTCTGAGTTGATTTTACCTACTTGCATGTATTATCTCATAGACTTAATTCACTCATACTCTCATGAAATCACTGTCCCATCCCTGGAAGTGTTTAAGGCCAGGCTAGATGGAGCTTTTAGCAACCCCTTTTAGTAAAAGATACCCCTGCCTATGGCAGGGGGTTGGAACTAGATGATCTTTAACGTCCCTGCCAACGCAAACCATTCTATGATTATATGGTTTCAGGCACATTCTTGTTCTCTGCTGTGTCATGTTTCTTTGTATTGCTTCATTTTTGTTTATTGAAAGAATATGTCCCAGAAATTGTGTATACTTAATCATGTCTTAATTAGGAGAAGTTTAGGTTTTTATAAGGAGGGATGTGTGACAGCAGCTTTCACTCTTTAAAATTCTTTCTGGAAGAAGATATGTATCTGGAGGCACAGATCAAAATAATAATTTCTAAATATTAATTCTTTCTGGAAGAAGATATGTATCTGGAGGCACAGATCAAAATAATAATTTCTAAATATTAAGTTAATAATAAAGAACTAATAATATTAACACTATGAAATTGAATGCAGAAATACTCTTTAGTCCTTGGAAAAAATATGACAGCAAATGCCATAACATACTGTACCCCAATTCTTAAGAAAACTTCAGATTAAAATTTTCAGATTCTAATGTGACAAAGATGTTATTTTATAGGTAACAACTTTGAGACACCAGTAAGAAATATACCCAGTTCTGATACTGGCACTTTGGAATTGAATTTGTCATAGAATACATGCACACGTAGATGGAATGTGTGTATATGTATATGCATATGCAGGTGGATATACCTGTGCTTTATGGTGAATATTTGATGAGAACTTATTGGATGTTACTAAGCAAAGGGAGAAAAAAATCCTAAATGAAGCAAAAATATTTGATTTATGAGTTGAACTTTTCTAACTTCAGCTTGCCCTTCTTTCACTTTACTATGCTAAGGCATTTTTTACACAGAACAATTAAGGTTGGAAGGGTCCTCTGGAGGCCACCATGTTCTACGATAGGATTGAGCATTCATTGATAAGAATCCGGGGGAAGGCCAACAAGGCAAATGTCACATTGAGAGTCTCTTATAGACCACCCAACCAGAATGAAGAGGCAAATTAAATACTCTATCAGCAGCTGACAGAAATCCTGCAATCTCTAGCCCTTGTTCTTGTGGGGAGTTCAACTTGCCAGATGTCTGCTGGAAATACAATACATCAGAGAGGAAACAGTCTAGGAAGTTTCTGGAGTGTTTGGAAGACAGAGCTGAAAGACTTGTGGGTGAAGGCTGGAGGCTGTTCTGGGCATAGCAATCACAGACTAATAGAGTTTTTGATTATTGGAAAAGTAAGGAGAGAGGTTAGCACAACTGCCACCTAGAATTTCCAGAGGGCAGAGTTTGGCCTGTTTAGGATACCTGGGAGACAGAGACCCTTGAGAGGCAGTCCTGAAAGGCAAAGGAATCCAGGAAGGCTGAACAGACTTCAAGAAGAAAATCCTAAAGATACAGCAGTAGGCTGTTCCCATGTGCCAAAAGATGAGCCAGTGGGGAAGAAGACCATCCTGACTAACGAGTGAGCTGTGGCTAGAGCTAGCTCAAGAAGAAGAAGAGAGTTTATGAACTTTGGAAGAGTGGCAGTCGACTCAGGAGAACTACAAAGATGTCATGAGGCTATGCAGGGACAAAATTAAAGGGGCCGAAGTCCAACTGGAAATTAATCAGTCTACTGTTATTAAAGACAATAAGAAATGCTTCTATAAGTACATTAGCAACAAAAGGAGGTCTAAGGAGAATACCTGTCCTTTACTAGATACGGGGGGAAACATAGTGACAAAGGATGAGGAAAAGGCTGCCTTCTTTTCCTCAGTCTTTAGTAGTAAGACCAGTTCTTCTCTGGGTACAAAGCCCCCTGAGCTGAAAGATAAGGATGGAGAGCAGAATGAAACTGTCATAATACATGAAGAAATGGTTAGTGCTCTGCTACTCCACTTAGATGTAAACATGTCTATGGGGACAGATAGAATCCACCCGATGGTACTAAGGAAACTGGTGGAAGTGCTCACCAAGCCACTTTCCATCATTTATCAGAGGTCTTGTCTATCTGGGGAGGACGGGGATGGGTTGAGGCCAACTGTATGAAGTTCAGCAGGATTAAGAGCTGGATCTTGCACCTGGATTACAATGACCCCATGCAATGCTAAAGGCCCAGGAAAGAGTGACTGGAAAGCTGCACGGTGACCTGGAGGTATTAGTTAATAACCAGCTGAATATGAGTCATCAGTGTATTCAGGTGGTCAAGAAGGCCAACAGCATCCTGGATTGCATCAAAAATTGTGTGGGCAACAGGACTCAGGAAGTGACTGCCATCCTTCTATACTCAGCTCTGGTGAGGCCACACCTCAAGTACTGTATTCAGTTTTGGGCCCCTCACTGCAAGAAAGACGTGTCCAAAGAAGGGCAACAAAGCTTGTGAAGGATCTAGAGAGCAAGTCTTATGAGGAGCATTTGAGGGAACTGGGTTATTTAGCCTAGAGAAAAGGACGCTCAGGGAAGACACTATTGCTCTCCGCAACTACTTCAAAGTTGGTTGTAATGGGGTGAGGGTCAGCTTCTTCTCCCAAGCAACAAGTGGTAGGACAAGAGGAAAGGGCCTCAAGTTGCAACAGTGGAGGTTCAGGTTGGATATTAGGAAAATTTCTTCACTGAAAGGGTTGTGTGGTATTGGAACGGGCTGCCCAGGGAAGTAGTTGAGTCCTTGGAGGTATTCAAAAGTCATGTAGATGTGGTGCTTAGGGTCAGTGGTTCGCTCGGCAGTGGTAGGTTAATGGTTCACCTACATGATCTTAGAGGTCTTTTCCAGCATAACCAATTCTATGATAATGTTATTCACATTAATAATCAGAATGGTACCTTCTAATTTTAAAAAGGCAGCTTAAGTCTGGAAATATCTGGTATTAGCTGCCTGACAAACTTTCCTCCCATTTGTCAAAAAGGGTCATCTTTTAAGACATTAGAGAAAATCAGTCTTCTATACAGACTTCATAGTCACACAACTACCTATGCTCAGCTATTATACACAGATTAATTAGCTACTCAGATTAACAAGCTATACATTAATTCTGCTTTCATTGGAATCTCATGTAAAAAATCTGTTCACATCACAACTTTATTATAAATTTGAATAAAAGTTGACATCAGTATACAATATACATATATTAAAACAGGTGCAAATGGTGTTATACTGAGTTATAGCAGTTAAGAGTCTTTTCCTTTGTATTGATTTTGAGAACCTTTGCAAATATCTCAATTTTGTAGATTTTTTTTTTTTTTCTGAAGCAGCATCAGCTCTTTTTCAAGAAGGTTTTAGAAGCATCTAAAGTTTATGCAAATGAAGCATTTTACCGTTAATTTCACATTACTAGTTTGGTTTTTCATGGGATTAATTTTGTTTGCCTTAGCAGGCTGTTCATATTCTCAAAGTTATTGAAATTCTTAAATAGCTTCATTTATGAGGAAAACTTACTTATTTTGACCTTGTTTCATCTTACACTTTTCAGCATGATGATTTTTCATTATATATCTGTTAGGAACTACTTAATAGTTTGAATTCATACAGACATAGACATGTAAGCACATACACACTCATGCATGCACCCCTCACAATCTCCATTTGAGCAATTATATATATATATATATATATATATATATATATATATATATATTTGCAATTAATTCTTTCAGGGCATTTGTGAGTCCTATCTAATACCAAAGGCATCCGAAGTACTTATGCGTACTGTGTCTCATGTAGCTTTCATTACAAAAGCAGCTAGATAAATAATAGGGTGAAATAAAATCTTCCAGTCTGCTAAATGCCATCAGATTTGCCAGAGATACTTAAGACGGTTCATAGCTCTCTTTTTTAAAATGCTATTAAAATACTGATATTAATTGCAATGTTTTATTAATAGATACAAGATTGATTGATCAATTAATTGATTGATCTTTTCAGCTCTGTTCTGTGGGACTCCTATCGCATATTCAGATTGGTTAGGAGGTTTTATGCTACAAAGTAAATATCCAGATGGAAATTAGGACCTATCCCCAGTAGCCTTTGGGACATTGGATTGGTGCAATTCTCATCCTTATCATCATCATCTAAAAGGTAGTGTTCCATAAACCTATTTCCTTCTTGGCAGAAAACTTAAGTGACTCAGACATAGTGTATTGTGTTTACGTGACAAGGTTTTGGTAGTGGGAGGCTGCAGAATTGGCCTCTGTGAGAAGAATCTAGAAGCTGCCCCATTGTTAATAAGGGCCAGTTTCAGACAGCTCCAAAGGGACCCACTGCTGGCCAGAGGTGAGCCAATAAATGACGATGTTTGAGCCTCTGTGAGAGCAGATTTAAGAAAGGGGAAAAAACCTGCTGCACAACAACAGCTGGAAGAGCGAGGAGTGAGAAACAGCCCTGCAGACACCAAGGTCAGTGCAGAAGGTGGGGGAGGAGGTGCTTCAGGTACCAGAGCACACATTCCCCTGTGGCCTATGGAGAGGCCCATGGTGTTCCCCTGCAGCCCATGAGGTACCACTGTGGAACAGATTTCCATGCTGCAGCCCATGGAGGAGACCACAGTGGAGTAGGTGGATCTGACCTGAAGGAGGCTGTGGCCTATGGAGGAGCCCCCACACAAATAGACTCTGGGCTGGAGCTGCAGCCCGTAAAGAGCCAACGCAGGAGCAAGGGCTTTGCTGGGAGCTGCCACCTGTGGGGGACCCATGTTGGAGCAGTTTGCTTCTGACAAATGGATCCTGTGGTACAGACCCATGTTGGAGCAGTTCCTGAAGAGCTGCTGCCTGTGTGAAGGCCACGCAGGATCAGTTTGGGTAGGACAGCATCCCGTGGGAGGGACCCCATGTGGAGCAGAGGAAGACAGTGACTGAGAAGGAGCAGTATAGACGAAGTTCTATAGACGGACCACAGCTCCCATTCCCCATTCTTCTGCATTGTTGGGGGTGGACATAGAAGAAGGTGGATGAGGTAAAGGTGTTTTTAATTTGTTTTTAGTCTTACACTGCTCTAGCTTGTTAGTAATAGGTAATAAATTTTATTAATTCCCCTATACTTCTTTATCAGCAAGACTGGTCTTCAGGAATCCCAGGTTCCAGAGGCCTGGTCAAAAGGCTGGATCAAGGAAGATGTACCTTTGGTGGAAGAGGTCAGGTCAAGGAATACCTGAGCAAACTGGACATTTGCAAGTCCATAAGCCCTGCTGGGATGAGCATATGAGTGCTGAGGGAGTTGGCAGATGTCATTGCAAGGACATTCTCTATAATCTTTGATAAACTGTGGCAACTGGGAGAAGTACCTGAAGACTGGAGTAAAGCAAATGTCACTCCTATCTTCAAGAAGGTCAAGAAGAAGGAGACAGGGAACTATGGGCCAGTCAGCCTCATCTCATTCCCTGAGGTGTCCTGATTTTGGCTAGGATAGAGTTAATTTACCTCCTAGCAGCTTGTATGGTGCCATGTTTTGGATTTAGGATGATAATAGTGTTGATAACATTCTGATGCTTTAGTTGTTGCAGAGCAGTGCTTACACTAAGCCAAGGACTTTTCAGCTTCTCATACCACTCTGCCAGCAAGGAGGCTGGGGGTGCACAGGGAGCTAGGAGAGGATAGAACCAGGACAGCTGACCCAAACTGTCCAAAGGGGTATTCCATACCATCTGGTGTCCTACTGAACAATTAATATGGGGGGGGCTGGCCGGGGTGGGGGGACCGCTGCTCAGGGATGGGATGGGCATCGATCAGCAATGATCAATGTGGTGATCGAAAGTGGTGAGCAATTGCACTGTGCATCACTTAGTTTGTACACATTACAATTACAATTACAATTACTATTGCTAGTTTCTTTATTTTCTGTTCTATTAAACTGTTTTTATCTCAACCCATGAGCTTTTACTTTTTTTTTTTCCCCAATGGGCTCCTCCATCCCACTGGGGGGGGCAGTACTGGGGGGAAGTGAATAGTTGTATGGTGCTTAGCTGCCAGCTGGGTTAAACCAGAACAGAAGGTAATAGAACAGTTAATCCTGGAAACCATTTCAAGGCACATGAAGGAGAAAAATTCATCAGGAGTAGTCAGCATGGATTCACCAAGGATAAGTCATGCCTGACCAACCTGATAAGATTATATAATGAAATGACCATCCCAATGGATGAGAGGAGAGTAGTGGATATTGACTGCCTGGATTTTTGGAATTTCAGTAATTCTTTTGACACTTTTTTCCCATAAGATCCTCATAAAGAAGCTGTTGAAGCATTGGCTGGATGATCAGACAGTGATGTGAATTGGAAACTGGATGAATGGCTGGATCCAGAGAGTAGTGGTCAGTGGTGCAAAGACTAGTTGGAAGCCAGTAATGAGCAGAGTACCTCAGGAATCAATACTGGATCTGGTCTTGTTTAAAAACTTCATTAACAATCTGGATGACCCTCATTAATTTAATAGATGACATAAAACTGGGGGAAGTGGCTGACTCACCAGAGGGCTGAGAAACCATCCAGAGGGACCTTGACAAGCTGGACAGATGAGCTGACAAGAATCACATGAAGTTCAACAAGAAGTGCAGAGCCCTACATATGGGGAGGAACAAGTCCATGCACTGGTACATGTTTGGGGCCACCCAACTGTTCAACCTGGAGAAGAGAAGGTTCAGGGAGGATCTTATCAATGTATATAAATACCTAAAGGGAGGGTGGATGAAGATGGATCCAGGATCTTTTCAGTGGTGCCCAGTGACAGGACAAGAGGCAATGGGGACAAACTGGAAGACCAGTCCATTTGAATACCAGGAAGCACTTTACTGTGTGGGTGTCAGAGCACTGAACAGAGATGTTGTCGAGTCTCCCACCTTGGAGATCTTCAAAAGCTTCCTGGAGAAGGTCCTGGGCAACCTGTTCTAGGTGATCCTCCTTGGCAGGGGGATTGGTCTAGATAATCTTCATAGGTCCCTTCCAACCTCAACTGTTCTGTGATTCTGTGTGATTCTGTGATAATGATAATATTAATGAAAATAACTGTTTTTGACAGACAAATGGTAAAGAGAACATAAAGTTCCACAGCAAAGGGTTTGCAGTTTTAGAATACTTGTAAGAGATTACTGGAAACAACTCTTTTTTTTTTTTAATATTGGATTTAATTCATTTTTTCTTCAGGACAAAATTCAGTTAAAAACAGTTTTGTGTTCTGGTTAACTATCAGTCAAGCTCCTTCTGGACTTTCTTTTCACAATGGGGATAAAAAAATGATTGAGTCCAATTTGTTTCAAAGTCATACGTAAGCAGAAATATAACTTGATTCTGGGTACTGTAGTTAAGGTAAGAAGTTCAGCATGCCTCAGGCACTGGAAAAGATGTGTAGTGGTGTTTATTGCTCATATTGGCTTTTGAATGCCATGACCATTGCACAAATCTTGATTACTGTAAAAATTAAAACTCCTAACTGCAGCCTTGTGAAAGTAGTTTATATTAAAAGAATATATATGTTAAATTCTTAACGTATAACAACTATACTTCTGATTTTTATTTTTATTTTTATTTTAAGAACGAGCAGTTTTGTATTTGTAAAATACACTTTCTATTTATTCTTTTAACAAATTATAAGTTTGGTTGGGAAATGTGTCTTGCATTACTTCCAAAATGCAAACCATCAAGCAGCTATTATCAAGGTACAAGAGTGCTTGATAACACAATCAAGAAAATACATAGTTCATCTCCTCTTTTTATCCAGGAAGATATGACAGTATGCAGTACAGAGTTAAATTACAGAAAATTGTCTGTTTAAATCTTCATGCATATTTAAAACATACAGATTATTTTGGTGACAAACCAATCTCTGCATGACTGTCTTCTTTGCATGCTGTTATTACACTCCTTATGTTCCTGGTTCACCTTGTTCTCATCAATTCCCTTAATAATAAAGAAGAAATAAATGCCTTTATTTCTTCTGCAGTTTCTACCATAGACAATAAGGCATCTGCAATTAGCCAGAGAAGATAAGAGTAAAAACTACTCACTTGACTTTGGTAGAAGTTGAGACAGACTTTGCAGTTGAAGCTCATCATCTTGCAGAGCTTGGCTTGAAAAGGCAAGGCAAGGCAAGGCAAGGAAAGAGAAGAAAAAAGAGAAGAGTAGAGAAGAGAAGGGAAGGGAAGGGAAGAGAAGAGAAGGGAAGGGAAGGGAAGAGAAGAGAAGAGAAGAGAAGAGAAGAGAAGAGAAGAGAAGAGAAGAGAAGAGAAGAGAAGAGAAGAGAAGAGAAGAGAAGAGAAGAGAAGAGAAGAGAAGAGAAGAGAAGAGAAGAGAAGAGAAGAGAAGAGAAGAGAAGAGAAGAGAAGAGAAGAGAAGAGAAGAGAAGAGAAGAGAAGAGAAGAGAAGAGAAGAGAAGAGAAGAGAAGAGAAGAGAAGAGA
>NC_048893.1:155740398-155800793 GCF_011077185.1 Oxyura jamaicensis
AAAAGAAAAGAAAAGAAAAGAAAAGAAAAGAAAAGAAAAGAAAAGAAAAGAAAAGAAAAGAAGAAAAGAAAAGAAAAGAAAAGAAAGGAAAAGAGAAAAGGAGGGGTTCCTTTGTTAATAAAACTTTCAATTTAATATTTTAATACTATGAATAATACCAAGCATTAGTTCCCCTTTTCAATGATTTCCAAGGAAATTCTTGTAATGCGGGCTAGACACTGGTTCTTTGTATTTACTCTAAAGCAAGTATTTATTATTAATGTTCTAGACTATCAGTTTTTTTTTTTTGACCATGTAAAAAGGTATGTTAAACCACTCCATAATGCTTATCCAAACAAAATCATATCACTGCTACTACACAAATACATGACAGTATTATCCCTTTTCTTCTCCCGTGTATACATTCATGGACAGCAGGCAATTATTTTTCAAATGCCTAAATTTGAAAAATTTAGTCTGGCACATGCCCATGACTTCACTCTGTAAAGATCAAATGTCAATTGTTTTTAGACCTATACATGGTGAGATACAATTGTTTTCCCACTCTATTTCTCCAGATAATATATTTTTTTCTAAGTACTAAACTGCCAGATACAAATACAGGTCTTCTTGAAGGTCCAAAGAAGAAACAGTATTTTGTTTTGGAAGTTTTAGATGTGGCCTAAACAACATTCATTTTCATGATCTTGTTTGGGAATTATTTTATCTCCATGTGTAATATCTGTGCATGTTGAATATAAATCTCCAATTGACGGAGACAAAAATGAAACAACAAAAAATAAGAAAAACAAACAAAACAAACAAACAACAAACAAAAATCCACCCAACAACAGCTAATAGAAAACCTTAAAGCAAATAAAATGAACAAATCACAGAAGTTAAGGGTCAGTTTTGTAGTTATAATATTATTAATACTAATTCTCTCTGCATCTAGAAGGTGTTTTTAAATGTTTTTACTTCTTTAACTGGTATTGGTTTCATAGCATTATTAATCTTAGGGAGGATTAATACTTGCAATTGGACATTATGTTCAGAGGCTACACAAAATGAATGCACACAATTAATGACCACAGAAAATAATATATATTCTTTATAAGATTTATCTCCTGGAAGCTTTAAAAGGGAGTAAACAGCATGGAAAAGGTATTTTTCCCCAGCAAATATATTCATTCCTGAGTGTTAGAATTTTGATTATAGTAAAAATAATTTCCCATCTACAAGAATAGTTTCCCATCTACAAGAAAGGATGGAAGGAAGATCCAGGGAACTACATGCCTGTCATTCTGACCTTGGTGCCAAGGAAGACTACAGATCATATCATTTTAGGTGCCATCAAACAGCATATACAGGACAACCAGGTGATCAGGCCCAGTCAGCATGGATTTATCAAAGACAGGTCCTGCTTGACTAACTTGATCTCTTTCTATGACAAGTTTGCACAGGGGAAAGGCTCTGGATGTTGTGCAAAACCTAGACTTTAGTAAAGATTTTGATGATGCTTCCCAAAGCAGGACAAGAGGAAAGTTTTGCCAGTGGGGGTTTAGGTTGGATACTAGGAAAATTTCTTCACTGAAAGGGTTGTGAGCTATTGGAACGGGCTGCCCAGGGAAGTAGTTGAGTAGTCCTTGGAGGTATTCAAAAGACATATATATGTGGTGCTTAGGGTCAGTGGTTGTGTGGCAGTGGTAGGTTAATGTTTGAACTAACATGGTCTTAGAGGTCTTTTCCAACCTAGATGATTCTCTGATTATTTATTTATTTATTTATTTATTCCTAAATAACAGATATATAGATTTAGGAGAAACTAAAAAATTCCTTCACCCTTTATAAAGTTTTGTGGTTAGTTTGTCACAGATTCTCTGCTATTATTAAAAATCTATTAGAACGTGTGATATTCTAATGGCTCTTTTTACATGTAAATTAATTTAAAGCATGAAAACATTTAAAGCTACTGAACCAGCAATCAAACACCTAATCACCATTCTAATACACAGTCAAGTATCTGACATGACAAATTGGGTTAATTGCCAATTGCAAATCAGGAGAATGAAATGATTAATTAAAAAAAATATAATAAAGACCTTGCCAACATTGTTGTTAAATTTAAACCGCTGTGACAGCTTGGAACTTTCAAAGTAAGGAACCTCTAATACATTGCTTGTGATCATTATGCATTAACATCTGACAGCAACCTATTAGAACATTGTCTCAAGAAAAGGCTTAGTTTTGTCACAGCTAGAAAGAATATGAACAATTTTATCTTTTTACATATTTTAAGGCTTTGTGTGAAACCACTTAAGAGTAATTTTAACCTTAAATATCAAGGTGCACATTATTTTAGGCATTTTTTTTTTTTTGTTGCTGGTGGTGTTTTTTTCCTCATGGGGGGAGATTTTATGCAGCTCCTGTTGAAATCATAGATATAAGCTTAATTCTGAAATGTTCACTATGTATACTTATCACCCTGGCAAATATACAAGTAACTGGCAAGTACATTGTGCAAGGTGCATCTGAGAAGGAATATTCACATCTGCGAAAATTAAAGATAAATTTTGTCAAGCATAAGACGCTTTGATGGCAGACATGGCATGTGTTGACTTACATTGGGTTGGCACTGTCTTTCAAAATAACTTTGAATATGTACTTCTGATCAAGTGAACCGCATCTTCAGTCATAGTATGACAAAGATGACAATTCAAACCAATGTTTTTAAACTATATATGTGTTGGACTGCTACTGGCTCTGAATCAAAGCAAAGGACAAGTGGCTATGACAGGGCTTTGGCTGGGACAGGGTTAATTTTCTTAAAAGTAAATCATATGGTGCCGCGTCTTGAACTGTTGGCCAAAACAGTGTTAATAATATGCCAATGTTTTAGATATTGGTGAGCAGTGTTTCCACAGCTAAAGGTCTATTCTGCTTCTCACATTGCCCCACCAGTGAATAGGTTGGAGATGCACAAGAAGCTGGGAGGGAACACAGACAGGAGAGTTGACCCCAGCTGACCATTACATGTGATGAAGCTCTGTTTTCCTGGAAATGGCTAAACAACTGCCTGACAATGGGAAGTAGCAAATAAACTCCTTATTTTTCTTTGTTTGCATGCACATTTTTTGCCTTACCTATTAGCTCTCTTTATTTCAACCCACAAGTTTTCTCACTTATTTCTCACTCAGTTTCACACACAGTTATTTCTCACTCTTCCTCTCCCTACATGGGGGAAATAAATGAGCAGTTCTGTGGGACTCAGCTGCCTACTGGGGTTAAACCAGACCACCTAAGGAGTAGGGATAAAGTTCATAAAGTAGGACTTTGAGTGTCATTACAATCTAACTCTAAGAACACTATTTACATAGGAAGATTAAAAAAAAAAAATCAATCAAAAACCAAAACCGAACAAACCCAAAATAATAATATACAGACAAACACATTAGAAACAAAATAAACCTTTACTAAGTTATAGGAATTAAGATTCTGCACAGTCAGTGATCATCGCCATTCCTTTTCCTTCCATATTCCCTCTTCTTTCTTCTGTAAATTGTGTGGAACTGAAAGGAAATGGAATGATCTGGGACCACTCTGGGATCTCTCAGCCCATGTCATCCTTGCAGCCTGTGTCTGTGTAACATATTGCTTGCTACTCCCTGCTTTCTGTCTTGTCTATGTAATACAGACCTTTCTGCTGACCTATGCATGCCATAAAATATTCATGGTTCCCAGTCCTAATGACTGCCATCAGTGGGACTCACTGCTTTATCTGATGCTCATTGCAAGTAGGAATTGATACTGGAGATGAGTAGTGAGCCGGGCTTGCTGTCCTAGAGGATATTTTTTGAGATAGAAATATAAGCCTGTATTTCAGCAGTGAGTGGTAGAGACCATTGTGTTTTCTCATGCAGAGAGCCTGTAGGCATCTTACATGTCAGCCTTTTTTCTTTAGGAAAAATTAGTTGTTTCCAAGGTCTTTTTGTAAATGGGATAGCTACATTTTCATTGAAAGGATAAACACTCTGAAGAAGCAAGAAAGGCATGTGTATAAGTATTTTTAATGTTTTGAGATAGGGATGCCATGAGACAATCATCATGCTGAACCATTCTGACTGGGTGCCTAGACCTTTGTAATGTTTTTCATTATGTGAGTGGAAGAACAAAATGTCCTTGGGAAAATGAATCACTGTTAAAAATAACAGTGGGAGATAAGTGTCATTTGGACACCTGCTTTAAATAAATGAGCTTCAATTTCAAGTGCCCTAATCAAGGTTACTTATTTTCTGATTTGATGTAAAGACCCCCACTTTCATGTTCACAGTGGCTCAACTTCAAAAGAAAAGTTGATGGACAATGACAATCAGAGTACATCACAGCTTGGTGATTAAGTCATTTTCTTCAACTGAGAGAGAAGTAAATTCAGTCATTTGTAACCAGCAGAACTAAAACGCAGGACTAGGTAGGACTGCTTCATTAACATTGGTGTTTACAGAATTATGTTGCACTGGAAAGTAGGATGATTGCATTCATATCTGGGATGTAGGTAAAATGGATCCTACCAAAAATATGTTAGGAATGCTTACAGCTAAAGTATTTGCTGAACTGAAAGCCTAAAGGAGCTTAATGTTGTTCTTTTAATTTAAAGGTGACATCAGTACAGTTAACCATACTTATAATAGGTTTTTGAGCATTTAAATGCTATTACATTTTCAGTTTTTTTCTGATTGTATTTGTTTTATTTATTTATTTATTTATTTATTTTAAAGGAGAAAAAAATCACCAAGAACAGTAATGGTATGCATACAATTTTAGATACAGCTGGAAAGTGAGTATGTTTCAGACTCTTATTTACACATTAAAGTAGATTGTATCTTATGAAGTTTGAAAAGGAGTCTGGCTCTAATTTATGCAAAATAGATTTTTCTTAATGTTGGTATAATTGCAGAAGAAATAACAGTACATGAAAAATTCAAAAGAACTGTTCACATTCTAAACAATAGGTATTCAAAGTTCTCCATGTGCTATTTTTCTTTTTACAATAAGTCAATTGTACTAGTTCTATGAAGCTGTAAACAGCTTTCATGGGATAAAATGCAATAAACCAAAAATTCTTAAATGTTACTTACTTCAAAACATGCTTAAAAACCACTAACAACAACAACAACAACAAACTCTCTACTGGTCTGAATCTTCACTCTGGCACACCTATGTTTAGGTGCCTAACTCAGAATTCTAATTTTAACAGGTCTCATGGAGAAATAAATACACTTCTAAATATTATTCATCAAATTAAATGAGTCACCTGCTATAAGATGACAGAGAAAAGACCTTGTTATAATATAGAATACTCAAGCATATGAATATTTATATATGTGAATGTCTGTGTCATCAAATCCAGTTGGATCTTGAAAACTTCCAAGGAGAGGTACAGCACTCAGGGATCCAAAACTGGATGCAGTATGTAGATGTGGTCTAACAAGTGTCAAGTAGATGGGAATTATTACTTTCCTTAACTAGATTCCCGTCTTCCCATTTACATAGTCATGGCTGATGCTGGCCACCACCCCTGGCAGGGTTCACTGATGTCCCACATTCAGCACACTGTCTCCTAGGTCTCCCTGCACCTTTTCCCTAGAGTTCCTCCCAGCCTGTTAGTACCCAGCTTCTATCCCTGCCATGGGTCTTACTTCCCATGTATAACATGATGCATTGATAGCATCAGCAATAAAATTAGACGGAGAGTCAAAACTGTTAAATAAGGTATGCATTCCATCTTCAAGTAAAGCTTCTTACATTGGCAACACTGTCCTACTAAATATGTCTCCTGACTGTTCTGTATGGTGTGTGCATTTGCGTGCAGGTGGACCACTATTTGTGCTGCTTTTACAGAGAAATCATGAGAGCCTCACCCATCACACTGTCACCCAAATGATTTCTCACTTCTCACTGCATCTTCCACTTTCTTCAAGTTATGAAAACTCTTCCCTGACATACCTTGTTTAACATATAAAGCGTACAAAAAATAGTTGTCAATGCAAATGTGTGAGAAGAGAGTGTGAGAGATAAGAAAATTATGAAGAATAAGACACTATTTTAAAAATCTACAAAATCATTGAGATTATGATGTTACCCAAGAGGCTGATTAGCAGTCCCTGTTACTATGGAAAAAAAAATGTACAGAGGGATGTTACCAACGTAGCTTTTATTAGATATATGTGTTCACTCAATGATTTTTTATTTATCTTCAATAATTTCAACGTCCTTTTCCATTAGCTCTGATTTTGCTAGTTTGAAGACAAGATCTTCCTTGAGATGTTAAGCTATTACATCTTCTAATGCAGTAATAGAAAAGCACTTACAGTAATCTTGGCAGAGCTGTGTCAATGGCTCCTTCCCTATAACTGAACAGATACACCATTTCACCAATATGAAGTGCATAGGGAACTGAGACTACAAAATATAATAAGGAATAAGGATGCTTTTAGTTGAATTGTGTAGTGCTGATTTCACTGGAGTTGTCAATGTACTTCATTCTGAAAATTAGTAGCTTGGGATATAGTCACTTGATCTGCGTCCTTTAGGCAAGTTATTTCTCATGAACAACTCTCTTCCTTTAAAACGGAAAATGTGAATTTTCTTGAAAGCATGGAGCTTGCACTTCTTCACCAACAACGACTAGTAATTCTCCAGTCTGCCATATTCCACTAATAACTTCTCAGCTCTATAAGAAGAAAAGTTTTTATCTCCCACAGAATAAATAAACATAAAAATAAGTAAATAAATAAACAAACAAATAAACAGAAACAACTCTATATTAAAAAGGAGCCTGATGCATTTGCCAGGAAACATCTGAAATAAAAAAATCTGGTTTGGTTGCTCTCTCTCTCACACATAAGAGCAAAGTAAAATAAAATAAAATAAAACAGTAAACAGTAAAATAAAATAAAATAAAGCATAGAAAAAGTATTATCAGCCTAAATCTATACCTCTGAATATATGCCTGGCAATTAAACTTATAACTTGATATGAAATGTTCCAGCTAAATTATACTATCCTGCTTTTAAATAACATGAAATGTCAAATTCTGTAGTGTTTAGAGGATGCTACAAATATAATTCAAAGTGCTGCCTTGGAGTTATTGGAATTGATGCATATTTGAAATCCACAGAATTTAACATAAATTTTTTTTTTTTGTGTTATTTTTTTCTTCTTTAGCAACCACCCAGCTTAAGATATGTATTAGAGTTTCTTAGCATTATTTTAATATATCAGAAAAGAATAAATAGTTTTTAATGTATTTTTTTTTAAAAAATATATAGGAATAAAAGAGTTCTTGGAACAGTGTTTCCTTTATAAGGATAAAAATAATCTTCTGCAGTACAGGTAGTGCCGTAGGTTTTTTTTTGTTTGTTTTGTTTTTGTTTTTGTTTTTTAATTAAAACTTTAAACAAACCTTTATTTTGATGCCTTTAAAATCTTATTAAATACTTCACTTTAGAAGTTTCTACTGTAGTCTTCTGAGAGACTAAGGTATTTCTAGCAATAAACTAAAAGGTATCACCATGCTACAAACAACCTGTATAAATGGCTCCTTGGTAGTCTCAAAGACTGCATGTATATTTCACACATATATTAGAATTATTCTTTGATCTTATTAGCTTTAGCAAGCTTTTGCGACAATAGTGATCATAGATAGTGGAAAGACAACTTACTGCAGGATGCAGCTCCTGGAATATGACAGTGTACTGAGTCTGACTGGGATGTTAACTTTCCCTGCAGCAGCCCATAGAGTGCTGCGCTCTGCACTTGTAGCTAGAACAGCAGTGGTATCACACTGGTGTTGTGTCTGCTGCTGAGAAGTGCTGGCACAGCATCAGGACTCTCTCTAACCCTCCTAGGGGGTGGGCAAAAAAGTGAGAAAGAAACATCACCAGGGCAGCTGACCTCAACCAACCAAAGGGATATTCCATACTATTCCATACCACTCAGCAATAAAAGGTGGAAAAGGGAAGAAGAGGGGAGGGTTGGGCTCTTCTTGCGAAAACGTCTGTCCTCCTCCCAAACACCGGCTACGTGCGTTGAAGCCCTGCTTCAAGGATGTGGTCAAGCATCGCTCATTTGTGGGAAGTAGAGAGTAATTTCTTTCCTCTTCACTTCCACATAGCCTTTACTTGTTTTGTTTTGTTATTCCCGTTACCCCTCCCTCCCTTTCCCTTTCCCTTTTTTCCCTTTAGTTGAATTGTTTAATTAATAATAATATTTCCTTAATAATATTTTTTCTCTTTAATTAAATTATCCTTATCTCAGCCCGTGAGTTGTTCTTTCCTTTACTTCTTCCCCTCCTCATCTGAGGAGGGGGAGTGAGAGAGTGGTTGTGGTGTTCAGCTGCCTAGCACAGTAAAACCACCACAGACAGGAAAAGTGGGAAATCCTACTTGTATACCATTGTCTAGATTACAAGATCTGTTTTGATGATTAATTGTATTTAGTTTTGTCAGTTCATTATAAGTGAAGAGTATATGAGCACTATTTGTTCCTCCTAAGACTGTCAAAAGTACAACAAATCAAGACACCAAATAATCCTTTATGGAAAAATAAATCATCAATCTTATCTGTGCCATTTCTAGCAATTTTTGTAAATTTTCAAGATGTTCTCAGTTTTAAATTGTGACAACTTGCATGTTTATAGGAAGTTCATTAAAGGACTGAAAATGGTAACAAAGGTTTCTATATGACTAACTACAGTAATAGTGAATGGGAATTGTAAAAAAATATGATGGAACAGATAACCAGATACTTTAAAAATTGAATATTTAAGGAGAGTTAAATGTGAACTTTATAATTGCTCTTAGGAACATATGAATGCTAAAACTATATGCGACATCAACACAAAACCATTGTGAAGTAAAGCTGTTAGAAATACACCATATTTTCTGCTACACAACTCTTAATAGATGAAAACTTCTGATTTGTTTTGAACGCTGTAAAACTGACTTGAAAATGTCATAAAATGTGACATTATGGAAACAACTGTATCTTACTGATAATACATTGATCTTGAGTTAGAATGAGTATTGGCAAACAAGGGCAAAATAAAATCTCAAGGTTCACAACATTTTAAGCAATTACATGATTATTCTAAGCAGGATAAACAATCAAGTAAATATTTAATCCAAACTTTCCCATTTTTCTTTCAAGTTGTATACCTGTTATAACAGGAGAAGTTGAACTGTTACAGCCTAAGAATGCTCCTTGCCCCTAATGTCCCAAACATGCCATCTGTTCCACATACAGGCAAGCACATCTCTTCAATCCGGGCAAAATTCTCTAGATGGACCTGCTTAAGTAGGGTGCTGGACCAGTTGACCTTCAGAGGGTCTTTCAAACTTCAACCATTCCATGATTCTTCTTTGGAGATCATACGGGACTGGGACATCTCAGAAATCCCACTTCTGGCATTTCCATATTATGCATATAAACTGAAGTAAGCAGCAAGTGAAAGTGAGTAGCACACATGTAATAGGCACTATCTACTGACATTGATTTGCTGATAACTATATCCCATTCTCTAACAGCATCAGTCAAAAACAAAGATGGGAGATTTTGAACATTTTTAAATAGACTCAGCAAGCAGTGTGGGATATCTCCAGGGAAGAAAAGAGCAAAAGGAAACAGCAAAGGGATGCTTAATTCGGAGTTAGGAATTGTCCAGCACCCTTTCAGCTGGCTCTAGGGAGAACACCACTACCCAGGAGCACAGCAGACAGAAGCAGTTTGCACAGCAGTCTGAATAGGTGTCCAAATACTGCTCAGTTTAAGATTTCTTAATACTGATTGTGATGTGCCACAGGGAATGGTTCCCAGCAGCAACAGGAGTAAGTACCCTAGCACATCAGAAGCCATCCCTCAGACCAAACTCTAAAGAGAGGACACATCCACCTGTGGAGCACTGAGTCTTCAGTTTGTCTCCCTGAGGCTGAGGCTGGGGTAGACAGAGATGATGGCCTTGCCTATGGGAGATTTGCACTGGTTGGGGAGCCATTAAGTTAAACATAAACAAACAGTCAAACAACCAAACAAAACATGTATATACATGTTTTCATTAGTCAAATCATTGTATACTTTGAGACAGCAGGAACTGTAATTTTTTTCTGTGTAGAACTCCTACTAGGTTATAAAGTCACATAAAAATTTGCAGTTTCATTATTTTCCTTCCAATGAGAAAAAAAAAAAGATTTGACCCCTTAGAAGAAATCAAGATTTTATCATCTGCAACAATAGAACATATGAAACAACATCTGATAAAATTAACTAAGCATAGATAGACAAATTGACAGGCACAGAGAGCCGAAGAACCTTAAAAGAAGTGGCAAATTACACAATATTTACACAGATGCTGACACAATTGTTTTTACCCTTTGATTTGTAAATGATAGGTAGGACTAAATAGATGAATTATTTCCAAACCACTGATTACCTCCATATATATATACTGTGTTTTTCATTGCTAACATAAGATTTTTAGTACAAAAAAAAATCCTAGGGCTGCACTCTTCTACGCTACGCTTTTATTTTAGGACCATAGTTGTCCTCTACACAGGACAACTACCTGTTATCAAAATGTACTGGTCAAAAATAAATAAAAAAGCAAGGGGCAATTCACCAAACAAATGTATACAGCTAAGATGAATCCAAAATCAATCTGGCAAGAGTCTCTTCATTTTTAGACAGCAGCTCCTGTTGTAAAGCAGTTGAAAATAAAGCTTCAGGTTAGTTAAGATGCAAAGCGAGACAATCAATTCACAGTCCCGGGACCTAGCAGAGTCAGTAGAAAACCTATGGCCTGTTACTGGCAATGGCAATACGAATTTTCTGGGCTACAGAGCTACAGCTGATGGAGAAGTCTTCCCAAGTTCTCAAAATGAAATTAGTTCTCCAAAAGAGGCCTTACATAACTGAATAAAGACATTCTTGTTTTTATATATATATATATATATATATATTTCTATATGAATAAGAGTACTAGGTTTACATATATATAGATAGATAGATTTCTATATGAATAAGAGTACTAGGTTTATATATATATATAGATATATTTCTATATGAATAAGAGTACTAGTGTAGATTTTGGATCAGTTTTGTTATCTTTCATTTCCAGGCAACTTCTGACTATGTGTCATGTAACCAGATGATCCTGTGTTCACAAAAATATACAATAAACGCACCTTGTGTCTCTATGTACATTTAAATGCATATTTAACTGAATTATTTATCCTTTTAAAACATTTATTTTCCAATTTGTCAAAATCATTCTGAATTCCAGTGCCAGGATTTCTTACTTCCTCCTTATGGAATACCACTGTTTTCTGAAGAATGAAATACAACTATTTCATGCATTGTTTTATTTGGTATAAAAATATATGGACGAAGTACATTGACCTATGCTATACTGGAGGTGATATCAGATCATTAAAAAACCCCTCTGGATTTAAACCCAAAGAAAACACTCTGAAATCCATGAAATTTCAAAAATATTTTACAATGGTAATTGACTGCTTGCTAAAGCAGCTCACAGGAATAACTAAATAGTGATCACTTAAATATAAATTTTCTAATCCGTCATCAGATGGGTAATGTTCAGCCTTGTTCAATTTACTCAAAGATGCATATCTAACAGTTTAGGCCATATCTTACTGTTACAATACCTTTTTGACGTTTAAATTCTTTCCTGAAGTTCTTTAAGATCTGCAGGCAGTTACTTAATAGCTGGACAACAAAATGTTTAACTGAGAAAGCAGAATACCTCTTACAGTAAAATAAATAACTATATTTTTATTCATGTATATGCATATGATTGACTTTTTTTTTTTTTAATGTCTATTAACAGTAATTTGCAGTAGTGGATGATATAGAAGACCAACAATCTGTTCAAATGTGTGGTCTATATATTCATTAAAATATAAACAATCAGTAATACAATAAGGGAAACTCAATTTTCCATAAGCAGTTTAAGAAAACTGAGATTTTATATAGTTTCTATAATTTTTTAAGTTCCTCATTAGAAATAAGCACTATTTCTAAAAGTGTATTTTACTGGGAAACAATACACTGAAGTTCTTATTCTATAAGGCACTGTTATGCAAGTAAAGTTCAATTTATGATTAATAACAGCAATATATGTAATAAATACAACAAATAAGTCTTTCTGCCAACTAGGCAATGTTTTTATGAGAGTTCTCCCATTGCTGCCTAACACTGAAATTGCAAAAATTTACAAGTATCCACCAGTTTGATCCACAGCATTTGATCCACAAGTTGGAAAACAAACAAACAACAACAAGAAGGAAAAAAAAAAGAAAAAAAAGGCTAAAGCACAAAGGACATTATACTCTTCCTGTTTTATTCCTACAAGTGTTACCCAAGTAATTCACATATCTTGACCTCATTTATTTTCCAGTATATGTGAACATAGCTTCACTGAAAACTCTATCACAATACACTGAAAAGCCATATGAACTATGAACTATGTTTTCATACACGGTCATTATACAAGACCATGCACACTGAAAAGTCAGAAAAGGAGATAAAAATGGAAGACAAGGAATATAAAATGTTAAGAGACAATTCAAAAGAAATAAAAACAAGGACTTAAAAATAAGTGCATAAAGTTTGTAGTGTAAGGAAAGTTTTTGGACTTTAATTTTACATCGATAAAATCATAAATAAGAGCAAAAATAAAATAATCAAATTTATTGCACAAAAGAGGATACTATTACAAGAAGACTTGAAAAAATACATTGGGGAATGCTAGTGAAAAGAAATGTCCCCATGAGAGGTTTCTCTGCTCCCCCTCACCCTGCCTTAAAATAAATAAAAAATAAAAATTAATGTGCCTTTCTCTTGAATTTTTCAAAAAAAAAAAGAACAATCACTTAAACCAGCATTTCCTTGCCACAAAAATTTTATACTGTTTTTTGTTGTTGTTGTTTTTGTTTTTGTTTTTCTTCTTGTTGTTGTTTTTTGTTTTTGCATTTTTTTCTTTGTGCCTGTTCAGCAATTCTTGTTCTGAGAACATTAGGGCAGGAATCATTTGCTAACTACTTTGTGTATATTCAGTTCCTGATGTAATGGGTTCCCAGTCTCAGTTTGGATGTAGATCATATCTAAGCCAACATAATTACTATCAAGATGCTGATGTAAAATGAAATGTAGGTAAACAATACACAAAGCTAACCATTTTCATGGCATGTTTTCAGCTTGAGGAAGTAGAAGCTATGAGTTAACAGAAAACAATATTCCCCTTTATGTTTTCCATATTTGTAAGCAGACATGTAAGTCTTATAAGAAAAGCTACAATCGATGTGGTTATAGGTGTTTCGTCTCCTGCAGACATGAGATAATATTGGCGCTACTCTCTATAGCAACAGAGCTAAAATTATTCCTGTAAACATTTTGTTTTCTGTAAGAACTTTCTGCAAGCATAGCAGATAACTAGGCTGAGGAGATCGGATGTCAACTAAACTAAACAAGTTGTAATTTATCTTAATGTATTCAGAAATAAAAGAATGACAAACAATCTAAATGCTGATCTCATTTACAATTATATCTCAGTAGGTAGTGAATCTGGTCCATGGTGCATAAACAGTGGGTAAAATGAGAGAAAAAAATTAATGGATAGTGCACTGCTTAAAGCATCAGAAAACAGTTCTTTCTGAAGACTAATTAAAAATTAAAAGATGCCTATCAAACTAGCCATGCTTCAAGCAAGCAGAAAATGAAATTGATTCAAAATAAAGGAATTAAGTATACAGCTTCTTCACACTTTTTAATTTTAAAGCACTAATTACATATTATTCTGGAGATGTGACAGCAAAACAGTTGCCATTTGTATTGGGTTTATGTGGCAAGGTTTTGGTAGCAGGGGGCCTCGATGCGAAGAGTACAGAAGCTGCCCCATGTTTGATAAGGACCGGGTTCAGATGGCTCCAAAGGGACCCACCACTGCTCAGAGGCAATGCAACACACAAAGCTGAGGCTCAGAGGCAATGCAACACACAGAGCAGGCCCCAGGCCAGAGCTGCAGCCTGTGGAGAGGAGCCCACGCAGGAGCAGGGGGTCTGGGGGAGCTGCTGTCCGTGGGGGACCCGTGCTGGAGCAGTTTGCTCCTGATGGATGGACCCCTTGGCCCAGGCCCTTACTGAAGCAGTTCTTGAAGAGTTCTTGCCTGTGGGAAGCCCACTCAGGATTAGTTTGGGAAGGATGGCATCCCACGGGAGGGACCCCACGCTGGAGAAGGGTAAGCAAGTGACCATGAAGGAGCAGCAGAGACAAAGCATTAGGGACTGACCACAGCCCCCATTCGCCATTCCTCTTTTTAGTTTCTCACTTATCTAGCTTGTTAGTAATAGATAATATATATTATTAATCTCCCTACACTGAGTCTGTTTTGCCCATTATGATAATTGTTGAGAAACTCCCTATCCTTATCTCAACCCTTCAGCTCTTTTCATCGTATTTTTTCCCCCTTTCCCTTTAAGGAGGGGGAGTGAGAGAGCAGTTGTGGTGGAGCTCAGCTGCCCAGCTGGGTAAAACTACCACACCCGTTTATTGACCTGCTGTACCAGGGAATAAAGAGAGCATAACAGTCTTTGCTTACAGAATAGAAAACATTTCTCTTGAATCATGTCATGTAGGATTGATTAATTTCATAACAGGTATTACTTGGTTCTGAGTGATGACTAATGTAAAAAAAAAAAAAAAAAAAAAACTTCAACAGAATGTCTATAGCTGTATCTCAAAAACTATTGTGCCTTTCTTGACACAAACTAACTAAGCCTTTTCAAAAAAATGCCACCTTTTCAAAAAAAAAAAAGCCATCTGTCGCCCTTCCAAGCAATCTTGGAAGTTTGATAGGGAAACCTTAACCAGTATTTTTTCCCCCTAACAATCTTACATTTTGGTACAATTTAGTATTTTTTTTTTTTTTTCTAGATAAAAAGAGAAGGTTGTTCTCTTCATCTTTTCAACAGTCTTCTATATTTTGAAGACTGGGGTTAGTCTTCTCAGTCTTCTCTTCCTGAGGCTATATATATATAAGTCTTTGTTAATTCTGAATGCTCTGTGGTCATTCTGGAATTGATGCTCAATAAGATTAAATGTAAAACTGAAAAGAGAATGCTATATTCCACCCACACACTTACCAGTATGTGTGTGGGGGGGGGGGGGGGGGGGGGCCGGGGGGAGAGTGATTTTTAAAGGAATGAATAAAGATGGCATGAACTGAGCTTCAATATAAAGAATTGACTTAGAAATATTTTCAATGATGTTCAACTTCTGCAAAGACTATGTCATTCTAGCTTGATCTGTGCAAATAAAAAAGCTGTTCTCAGCACAAAGGAGCAATAGCCAAGTGTTTTCATTTTCACGTTCAGTGTGCTGCAATATCTGCAGGAATAAGACCGTGAAATATTATTTTAGGAAATAAATGAGAACCATCCCACTGCAACCCCTATTAAAATCAGTTCTCTTTTTCCAGCAGACAGAGAGTTCAATCAACCATTGAAGTTTAAACATAATCCACATTATGTCTTGCCTCTACCTATGTAATAAAAATGTGGTGAAAGTGCTAAGGGCAATAGGCATCTGTTAGAAAAATGAGCAATATAAGTACACACATGTCATGCCATCAGCCAGAGAGAGAAAATATCTGAAGAAACAGTAGATCCTTTAGGAATAATAGGTCTGATTATCTACTACATTAAAACTTAGAAAAATACTACTGACAATGAAAAACGCTACTATTCAGATAGGGTAACATTTTATGGCTGCTCAGTGGATAGCGATAAGGCAAATAAAAATGTTTAAGCTCTTATTGAGTAGATACTGCACAGAAAAAAAAAAAAAGAAATATGTAATCTTAGAATACATATATTCAATCCTTAGTCATCTGTCTTTTTTATTATTATCTGCATTTTTTTTTCCTTAAAGGCTGTCATTTTCTGACTTCAGTAAAAAAAGTTGTAAGCAACAGCAATCTGTCCTATTAAGCAGTTTTCACTCTTGACTTGGACATGGAATTTTTCAAGCTTTAGACATTCCACAGCTAGAATGTACTTAAAGTTCCAGCTATAATCAGTGGGAAGAGATAGGTACCACCAATGTGGTTCAACGAGTCATTAAATAGACCTACTGAAGTGAGAAATACTAATTTCTGGTTTTGGTCATCTTTCTGTTAACTGAAGAGGGAACCTAGAGACCCAACATTTATAAAGCAACTCACTTTTACCTAGGTAGACTTAAATCTGTCTTATCTCTTCTTTTGCATCCACCTAAATGTAAGTATAGGCCATTGGCTATGGGTGTGTGAGTGGCTTTGAACATCCCAGGATGCACAAAGCACAACCCTGAGATCCTGGTTTCCCATTTGTTCATATGGAGTCTTTAAAATTTACTTATCCTTCTATCCTTTGTCAGTTTCTAATCTAAGTGTTGTGTTTCTAATATCTAATGACAGAAGAAACATATTTCTGTGGTGTAAAGAATAGTTTTTCACAGAAGTGTTGATATTTTGTCATGGCAAGTGCAGCACAAATATCTCCAGAGATGAAAGACGTGTACAAAATGACAATCTTCCTCAAACAGTTTGTCTACATTAATTTATAGTAGGCAAGAGATGATTATGCTTGGATTTATGTTTCTTTAATAGCCAGTCATAGAACCAATCCACAAAATATTAATCTCTCTTAAATATTTTGTTTAGTTAATGTATTGATGCTACCATGTTATTTCACTTTTTAGTAATTAGTTCTCCTAAATACACTGGAGTACACATCATAGGCAAAGACTGAATAATTAAAACAATGGAGCCTCATGCTGCAAGTGGTATACCTTAGAACTAGACCCCTACAGATTGGCTGTAGTAGCTCCAAAGTGTTCAAGTGTTCAAGCATAAATCAGACAGAGGTTTGCCTTCCATTTAATAGCAAAATACTGTCTACCTTTTAAAAGCTAAACATATGATGTATGGTGAGAAGGAATTAATATTAGTAATAGCGAAAATACACATGAAGATAAAGAGCGAACTTCAAAATATTTAAAGACCTAGTGGAAAGAGCGAAGTTCGAACTATTTAAAGAGCTAGTGGATGGGATCCCTTGGAACACCATCCTTCCTTAGAAGCACAAGAACTCTCCATCCACCCATGTAAGAAAGCGGGCAGGGAGGGCAGAAATCCAGGATGGATATGCAAGGACCTGTTGGTCAAACAGGCTCAATAAGGAAATGCATGGGTAGTGGAAGCAAGGATATTTGACCTGGAAAGAGTACAGGAATGCCTTGCAGATGTGCAGGGATGGGATCAGGAAAGCCAAGGCACAGATGGAACTGAGCTTGGCAAGGGATGAAAAGAATAACAAGGGATTCTACAGGTACGTTGCTCAGAAAAGAAAGAGCAAGGAGAATGTACCCCCTCTGATGGATGAGAAGGGTGAACCTGTAACAACAGACATGGAGAAGGCTGAGCTACTCAGTGACTTATTTGCTTCAGTCTTCACTGACATCAGGCTTCACACAATTCTTGTTTCCCTGAAGCTGTAGATTAGGGCTGGGGTTGCAAAGTCCCTCCCACTGTAAGTGAAGATCAGGTTCAAGAGCACCTGATGAAACTAAACAGGTACAAGTCTCTGGGGCCTGATGACATGGATCCCAGGGTCTTGAAGGAATTGTCTGATGTAGTTGCTAAGACTCTCTCCATCATATTGGACAAGTGCTGGCAGTCAGATGAAGCCCCTACTGAAGGGAAACATCACTGCCATAAAAAAAAAAAAAAAAAAAAAAAAAAAAAAAAAAAAAGTAGAAAGGAGGAGGACCTGGGGAACTACAGACCAGTGATCCTCACCCCTGTGCCTGGCAACATCATTGAACTGGTACTCCTGGAGGCAATGTCAAGGCACATGCTGAGACAGCTAGAATAGCTTCATCAAGGGCAAAACATGCCTGACCAATCTGGTGGCCTTCTATGATGGAGTGACTGCATCAGCTGATCATGAAAAATTTTGTTCTCTTTTCACTTTTTTTTTGTATACTATTTTGTGACTTGAACAAGATCTAACTATATAACATATAAATAGATATATTCTACATGCTCAGAGCAGTTTTCTTCTAAATACTTCCTACTGACTAACCAAGAAGCTTTATTACTTGCCTGATGTCAACTTAACTAGGTTTTTAGTTATAAAACTAAAATGTAGTACTGGATTGTGATAAATATAGAAACGGGAGTGCTCTCAAATTTCACACATCTCCTTTCTCTTTGTATTTGGGTAGGACATTAGCAGTTAGCAAAATCTGGCAGAAATTCAAACTCAGTATTTCTACTTGTTTTAAATAAATGATAAAATTTTCCTTTTCCCAAACTCATAACTATAAGAAAAAAAAAAAAAAAAGCCATCTCTGCCATCTCTGTACCTGATTCATTTTACTCCCATACAACCAGTTGCATTTAAATTATAAGGCAAGCATTAAACCAAATCACTCCCAAGGTCAATCTATGTGGATTGAAATGCTAATCTGTCTTAACTTCTTGCATTTCTTTCAGCCTAGAATGCAGAAAATAGTAATATGCATCACCTCTTTATATTAGCAGTGGAATTTTAGATTGTATTAGTGGAAAGGTTTTTTGCTCTACATACATAAATGGCAAAGGTAGCATACCAATAATGGTATAGCTGTGTTGGAAATAAGAATTAGAATTAATCTCTATAAATGATGACAGGATTTAAGAGGGAAATATTACACTACTACTTCAACTGTTCTATTACACTAATAACCCCATCAAAATACTGAAAATTTAGTGTTTTTTTTCTGAGAAAATCGTAAGCAAACTTCTTGATTGTGTTATTTCCCCTTCTCTTGTAAAGTATTATGCTCTGAATCATTCATATGGTTTTATTGACTTTTCTCCCCTGTAATTCTAGTACTTACCCTGTTGACCCCACTATCTCTAACAGTCTTTCTATTTGTATTTAATTTTTATTTTTTCTTATTGTATTCATTCTTTAGACATCTCTGTTTCCCATTTCCATTTAGGTATTCAACACCTTCCCTATCCTATTTCTTTTCTTTCTTTCATTTTTCTTTCTTTTTTTTTTTTTTTCAATCTTTTCCTTCAGTATTGTCCAGGCCTTCTTCAATAAAATTTCCTTTCCTTTAGCAGTAATCCTTATGATCTCACCACTTTTTTTCCTAGACAAATCTCAAGGTCTCTACTTCACTTATATCTCCCTTAACTCTTACTATTTGTCATAACTCTCATCTTGATATCTTGCCACCCTGGACAACATTCTTCCATTTTTGTATTTAAATAAATTCAACTGACAAATTTAAATGTTCAAATATTTAAGTATTTTGTTGGCCCATCACAGCTTTTAACCCTAGGAATACGTACACAGCTTCATATGCTCTTTCACATGGTTGAGCCTTGGTGGATGTTTCAAAATTTATATCAGAATTATCAGTGTCTATTGATCCATTTATATAAAGCTGCTAAGCTACTTCTTTTTTGCTGTTAAACAGCTGCCAACAAATACCAGAAATCACATTGCATTGTTAATAAATTTATAAGGAAAAAAAAAATGCAGATTTAAGAGCTGACTTCATGTTTCCGTTCATACCATATTTACTCAGAAAAAAAAAATATATATATATATATTTTCACATGTTGCTTCGTTATTCAGCAATGATTTTTTTATTATTATTATTTTTTCTCCTTTTATTCATTCTGTCCTTTTTTTTCCTCTGCTGGCTATGAGCAATCATTTCATTTATGAACAATAAATGTAGAAGAAATCAGAAATAGTGATAAATTGTTATTATAATAATTTTGTTGTTTGGCTGTTTTGTTTTGTTTTGTTTTTTTCTTAGGCTATTCAATATATTAATCCAATTTGATATGTCAATTATTCTGTGATATATGAATGACAGAATAAAACATTATACTGCTCAATTTACCTTTAAAGTTTACTAAGTTTGAAAAGCATTATGTTCTAAAGTATTATTTATTTATTTTGTACTCATTTCATATGATGAGTAGAGTTGTATAAACCCAGTCTAATATAAATCCATTACCCCTGAAGGTTCTGTACTTTAAACTTGCACAAACAATACAGTTCTTATGTGCCAAATGCAGAGCTAAGGATTAATACTCAAGCATTATGAATATATTTTATAGTCTTGCACATTCTGACATTTGACATTGTCTGTGTTTGTTGTCACTAAATAGATTATAGCATGTCTACTTTGAATGTTCTAAAAATCATAAATAAATTGTCACGGTTACATTTAAGAGACTGCTTTTTTAGCCTGTCAGGTTTTATTTGATAGAGTGAAAATAAATAAATAAATAAATAAATAAAATTAATTTTAGATATAAAATAAGTGTTGGTTTGATTTCTATTGTTTTTAAAAGGGAAGCAATTCATGATATTCTCATATTTATGTATCTAAGGTAAAAGTAGAATATTAACTGATGAAACGTACAAGTACATATCACTTGCCTTTAAAAAAAAAAAAAAAGAGAAATATTGCCACTTCATAAAAATAATGCTAAGGTGTCTAAAGGCTTCTGCACAGATACTTAAGGTGACATGTACGAAGATGTGATGAGTACTACTTTTTCTTTCCATACTCCACAAGAAAATGTGTCATTTTGCTTAAGAAGCTCAAACAGACTTAAAAAAAAAAAAAAAAAAAAAAAAAAAAAAAAACAGCATTCCTAGGCAAAGCACAATCACTTTTAATTGTGGAAACACTATTCTAGAGCATTCCTGAACAATTTGGAAATACTAACAGTGCATGGAACCAAGTTCACCTATCTTACATTTTTCATTTAAATTTCAGATTCTAGGCTCTCTAGATATCATTTATATGAACAGACGGATGGACACCTCTAAGGATCTGCAGACAAATAACTAACCTTTTTACATTTTCTTTTTCTTTTTCTTTTCTTTTTTTTTTTTTTTTCTTGTCTTTCTTTGATGGTGATAATTAAGGCATCTCCTGAAAAATGCAGTTCTGGCGGTGCTGGAAGGTAAACAGACTGGCTCTCCAACTGAGACTGGTATGTTAATCTGCTGTATTATTCACAACACACACTGGATTTTGGCAGAGTGTATCTTACTGGCTTTTATTAGATGCACAAATTTAAATGGTTATATATGTGTGCAATGGCATGTTAATTCTTGATTATTGGCTTAGAAAGATGTGGTGCTGCAGGTAAAGCCTTGGTGATTTGAGAGCCTTAGGTGGAGCCAATTCTTTTTATTTTGTAGAGTCATTTGAAACAAAACACAAAATAAATTAGAGTTCCTGCTAATACTTTAAAGACCTGAATAATCATAGAAAATCAGAGAGAGAGAGAGAGAGAGAAAATCATTTTTCCATGATATTTTATGTGATAGAATATGTTATTGCCTTGCTGAGCTATAGTCATCAGCAGCAGTTTTGCTCTTGACAAAAATGCTTATGGTGATGTTCCTAGTTGATTATTTCCTGTGATGACCTATTCTCGCTTATTTTTTAAATGTATGGAGAGAAATGTGGTGATATATAGCAGTGTCACTCTTCATACTGTTTGTTTGGTTATTTTTCCTTGCCCATTTAGAGGTCTCAGGAGTAAAGTTTATATGTATTAAAATTAAGACTTTTTTTCTAATAAAGACAATAGCTAGCTATTTCTGCACTTGTTTTATGCATTGTATTAGGGGGAGTTTTAGGAACCAATCAACAAAAAACATCTTTAGTACTTTGGCTATTTTATTTACATAAATTGGCAAGTAGTGGGAGCTTCTTTACAGTTTTTGTTTCCATGTATTAAGAATACAACTTTTGGGGATTTGTTTTGAAATTAAGTTAATGTAAAGTGAGAAATAAATTCAGTGCAGTTCTTTTTCAATGTATTTTTTTATTATGTTAAATTTCAGGACATTAAAATTTCATTAATTTCATTCATAAATTAAGTTACACATCATTTTATACCCTGCTTGTATTCTACTACCCAAATACCATATTTATGTCCTTTACTCTGGATTTCTTTGCAATTTTCCGTACTTCTTCTGTGAGTGTTCTTTTTTTATTATTATTTTCCATAGCAGTTTTTCATATTTTTTCTTTCTTTTTATGTGGCTCACAATATGAAAATTTCTAAGAAATTTAACGAAGGACAAGTATCATCTAGGAGTTATAATTTAGAATAGCAGAAGCAGAAGTATCTGTTACTTTTTTCTTGATGGTGATCATATGTTGTGTCCTACTTGTCACAAGTCACATTCTGTGTGTTGATAAACGTATTTAAAAATGAGGATAAAAATGTTTATCATATTCGTGGATTGTTATCAAGCTATAATTATCCCATACAATTTTGCATTCTAAGAAACAAAGAAAAAGCTGCTGGAGTGTGAAACTTGGTTTAATTGTGCGTGTTAATTTTTATAAGCTATAGCTCAGCGATGATACAATTTAGTAAACTAAATGATTAAAACAAAACAAAACACACAACAAAACCTTGATTAGATACTAAACTTGAGATCTTCAGCCTTTATGTTTCCCTTTAAAATACCTGAGTGGCTAAAATTTGCGACTTTGTAGGCACAATCCTTTAACTCACAAAAGTCACAACTAATGCAATAGGTTTTCAATATGTAACAGGCTTATAAAACTAAGCCCTCTAAAACACAAGACACAGACTTCTAAAAAACTCAGAAATAATGACATTTGATAGGTTGCTTTGACTTTCAAAAAGAACGTTCCACAGTTGAACAGCCTTCCTCTCCCTTAAAGGCACAACTAATTTTGGTCTTTGAGTTTATACAGAATTTACAGACTAATTCTTTTCAAGGTTTGAGGAATTTCATTTAGGCATGTTTGAATTAATCTCCATCTTCAAAGATACATGATATCATTCACAGTCTCATTTCTTCTGTCCTAACTTTATCTAGACATACCTAGACAAGACATTGATTTTGATCTGAGGTATTACCACAGTTATTTAGTTACTAAATGTTTTGATAGTTCACATAAAGTCTAGTCATTTCAATTATTTGGTGTCCAGTGTGTTTCTGTGATCTACTGATGATATGCTATTCAATTCAGATTGTAATTTTCTAAAAAAAATCAATAAAATACTTGAGGAAACTTAAATTCCTCATCAATAGGAGTGGTAGCCTTAGATTTATCCATATAGGTTATATGCCTTGGAAGTATTGGTAGACTGAAAGTTCCAGAATATCTAATTGATGAAAACTCTATTGATGATAGGCAGATACAAGCAATAAAAGCAGCTATTGGCCTTTTTGGTTTCTCTTCCCTATTAAAAATGTAAGCCCTGAAACATGGAACAACTTTGCTTGATATTGCTCCTGCAACCTCTGCTAAGGAAACAAAGTTTCATCTGTTTTTGATTTATATTTGTATTCCTTTGTCTCAATATAACTACTTGAGTGTGCATTATTACTACCATGTACTCAATTTATGTCTGAAGCGTCCAGAAACAACAGTTCCACAAATCAAGCTTAAGCAGGCTCCTGCTCTGGCTGCTGTTCTACTCCAATACATTCCAAGTGATTAACACCACCTGTGGCACTTCTAATTCACAGCAGCAGACAATTATATCCCTTGAATACCCATTATGGGTAATTATTCCCATGACAGACTATTAGATATGGGTTGTGAACATCTCAGCTGTGAACTTTTTTTTTTTGGATTTTTATTTTAATTCTGATATTACTATTGAGAGGCATATTTGGGGAATAAATCAAAGTGTAAGCATTAATGGTATGCTTACTACAAGAAAAAAGGTTCCGTTTTATTGCTGGAGATGTAGTCAGATTCATTATTTAAATATGTGATTAAAGGAGATTTTACATATTTGCCATTACAAGTTTACTTTATTCCATTCTTCTAGTACAGAGGCAATAGAAGATCCTGCTGATAAAGTGACACTTCAGGCAGTTAGAAACTAATTGTTTTTTTTTTTAGAGACTGCCTACTCTTCTTACTCTTCCTTTTTTAAAAAAAAAAAAATCTCTTATATGCATGCAGGAAAATTCTGTGCATGAATAAAAGGTTTATTTCAAGGATAAAAATTCATAAAACTCTCCTGTTGCTGTTGTTTTCATATCATTTTAAAGATCTATATTTTCTTATGAAATACCAGGTTTTAACATTTCTCTTTAATTTCTGGTCACATAAGATATGATCTCATATAGAAAATAAGCATTCCTTGAATATGAATTGGGATAATTTCAGGTTCAGTCAGGACCAAATTTACTGGAATCAAAGGAAATAAGATAATGAACATAAATATATATGAATATATATATTCATATATATATGGGGTGCATCAAGCACGGCATCGCTAGTAGGTCAAGGGAGGTGATTGTCCCGCTCTACTCTGCGCTGGTGCGGCCTCACCTCGAGTACTGTGTGCAGTTCTGGGCACCACAGTATAAAAAGGACATGAAACTGTTGGAGAGTGTCCAGAGGAGGACTACGAAGATGGTGATAGGCCTGGAGGGGAAGATGTACAAAGAACGGCTGAGGTCACTGGGCCTGTTCAGCCTGGAGAAGAGGAGGCTGAGAGGAGACCTCATCACAGTCTACAACTTCCTCGTAAGGGGGTGTCGAGAGACAGGAGACCTTTTCTCCATTAACACCAGTGACAGGACCCGTGGGATTGGGGTTAAGCTGAGGCAGGGGAAATTTAGGCTTGACATCAGGAGGGGGTTCTTCACAGAGAGGGTGGTTGCACACTGGAACAGGCTCCCCAGGGAAGTTGTCACTGCACCGAGCCTGTCTGAATTTAAGAAGAGATTGGACTGTGCACTTAGTCACATGGTCTGAACTTTTGGGTAGACCTGTGCGGTGTCAAGAGTTGGACTTGATGATCCTTAAGGGTCCCTTCCAACTCAGGATATTCTATGATTCTATGATTCTATGAATGGGCAACTGATTGTTTTTATATTAATCTTCAAGATCCCCTTCAATATCAAAAAACAAAAGGAAGGATCTGGTGTTTATTACATTAAAATAAAACAAAAAGTTTTTTTTTTTTTTTTTTTTTTTTTTTTTTTTTTCAATATTTTAAAGAGAATGTAAAGAAAAACAAACAAACTTAGAATTAAAAGGATAAAATGTTTACAGGGGGATTGGAATTAAATTATTTTTAAGGTCTCTTCCACTCCAAACCATTCTATGATTCTATAATTCTATAAAAATGTGAAAGTAGCAGCCATGGTTTCATTAACAATGCTGAGATCAAGTTAGATTTTTTGACTTAGCCTGTTTGATACATATAAAGAAACTATTTTCTACTGTACACGGCAGGCTGCTCCCTCTAACTGAGGCTGGTATTGAAAAAGACCATTAACTATTAATTTTAGCTGATCCTAAATTTGAACAGAGGCATCGACCAGGTCTTCATGCATGTCTCATGTGATTTGCTGAACTTTTAAAATGCATAGGGATTTCACAAGTGTTTTTGAAGTGCCCAATAGGAAAGATAATGTAAATTACAGTCACCCTTAGCCTGAGGTCAAACTCAGCCTTATGCACTAGAACACATTTGTGTAATAGTAATCAGTAATACCTAACTGATACAAAGTTTGCAAAATTAAGAATAAGGAGAATAAAAGCAAAAAACATTACTGTGGACTAGATGTGTTATGTGAAGGATCAAGCTATGGTGAACAGCATCTGACTCTGTTGTACATACTGTCTGTCTCTACCACTGCTTATCACATGCTGGTGGATCTCCCAAAGAGACTGAAGTCACGGAGGCAAATAGGATTTGTACAGAGTCTGTATGCACTATAGGCTTGTAGTGTGTATCAAATAGCATGGAAATTTGAATCAAAACTATGATATCTTGCAGCCAATACTATGAACATGAATAGCCGTCTCACTGAGGTTTTCCTGACTTGATATTTATCAGTCAGCAGAAACATAGAATAGTTTCCCTAAAGATTCACTGGCTCCATGCCATAAATTTAGAGTGGAAAATAGCATTACTTTGAAACTGTAATTCTTCCTATATTCCTATAAGCAAAACTTCATTGTTTATCCTCTCATGACAGGTAAACCAAGTCATGCAAAGTGTCGATGAAGTTATCTGTCATACCTGAGGACTGTCGTCAGCTAACTCACAAGTCAGATGAATTATTTTTAAAAAATAATAACCAATTTTATGGGGCAGATGGCCCAAATAGAAATTTACTGTATGTATACCAGTATGCAAATAAATGTGCTCAGTAGACTATGCATCCAAACATGTAGAAGATGTGTTTTAAACATGTCAAAATGATTTTTGCTACAGTTCGTTATGGAAATACATACACCTTCCCCAGAACTCTGTGAGGTATTAACAGCATTGTATCTTCCATGAGCTGAGCTTTTGTCTGTATTTACTGAACTGAATAGGATAACCAACAAACTTGTCTTGGTATCTAGGCCAGTGAAGAAAAGTGATGATTCAGGATGCTTAGAGTTAACATTTATGATCTGTAATTTTCTTTCCACACAGAAGAAATAAAATAAGTAGCTAATAACACTGTACAGATTTATTTATTTTTGCATATAAGCAATATATGAAGAATAAGCATATGAATACTGAATCTAAGTGGCAAAGACGAAGGATTTGATGATGTTCAGTAGCACCAGAACAATACATATGAACAGGCAAAACCACATGAGAGTTCCTGCAGAACTTGTAAAAGCAGGACCAGATAAAATAAAAAGAGAGATTCTTCCATAACTCTGATATTAATTCAAGAAGCACACATCACAATCTAAATTCTAAAATTTTAATTTCCTGAACTATCTTACACTGATAAAAAGAAAAGAAAGAGAAAGAGAGAGAAGGGTAAAAAATAAAACAAAAACAAACAAATAAACCCCAACACTTTGGAATAACACTTAGAGCAACTTGACTTTACGAGTCAGATTTTACACTTTAAATGTGAAGGATTTTTCTGAATCTGTGAGAGAGACAAAGGAATATCCTTTCTCTTTTTCTCTGATCAAATGTAAAACTTCCATATAGCTCATTGAATTTAGTCAGTCTTAGAGCAAGACTTTGGATACTAGTACTCTACAGACCGCTTTTACTCTTCTCACGTCATCCATCACAGGTCAATTGTTAGATCCTGGCAGCTTATAAGAGCACATCAGGTGTTGAAAGCACTTGCAGAATACTTAATGAACACATACTAAAGATTTTAAAGTTCAACGGCATAAACAGCAAAACAGTCTGCTGGAAAGCAGTCTCAGAGTAATCTGGAAATTAACATTAAACTCCAAGGACACAATTCTGCATGCATATCAAAGGCAGTAAAGACAGCTAAATGTTTACTGCTCCAGCACTGAAAGTCCATGGCTTCATCATCTTTGCTCAGTGTGGATCTTCCTTTTTATATCTAACTTAAAAAAAAAAAAAAAAAAAAAAAAGACTCTATTATCACCCTTTCCTAAAAAATCTCTTGTCTCAATTTAGTGGACTGAAATCCTTGATCTATTAATAACAGACTGCCTTGCTGGTAGCCTGAACTCACCATTACCATCTTAGCATTCACAATACATTGTTTTCTTCTTTATAGTATAGTTCATTTGTGGAGGTAACTTCCTTCCTTCCTTCCTTCCTTCCTTCCTTCCTTCCTTCCTTCCTTCCTTCCTTCCTTCCTTCCTTCCTTCCTTCCTCCCTTCCTTCCTTCCTTCCTTCCTTCCTTCCTTCCTTCTTCTTTGTCTCCTTCCTCCTCCTCCTCCTCCTCCTTCTCCTCCTTCTCCTTCTCCTTTTCTTTCTGAAATATTTGTATTTTTAAGTGATGAGCAAAACTTGTGGAGCATGAGTTAACTGTTTTCAGAGTTCTTAGAAAAAGTGCAGGTTCCCTTTCACACTCCATATTCTATTACTGACAAAAGACCTTTCTGACTTCAACTCTATTCCAACTGTGTTTATAAAAGAAAGAAACAATGCCATCTGCCAGTCATTTTCTCTAAATGTTGAAGTCACTCTCTATTATGAGCAGTATATCTGAAAATCGACCTGCAGATACAATTTCTTTAATGTCAATAACAAAGGAGGAACTACCCAGTAAATGGGAACTGATGTTATTCTCATTTTATTTATGTCCAGACCACTAGATATCCAAAGTAAAACATAACAATAAAACAATTAATAATAATGCATATTTCAAGACTTTTAAATAACATTTTGCTTCACTCAAATAAAATTCCTTTTAACAGTTATACTCTAGCAATGTAATGGTAAAATGCAATTTTATATCTTGGAACAATTTAAAGAACTAAAACAAAAAATATAACCTATTTATATAAAAAATTCAGATTGTACAGATTTTTTCTTTTTAAGCAAGGTAGTTAAAACAAAAAATCTGCCTTCTATTAATAAACTTCCTTTTATACCAAATGACATTTTAATACTCTTCAGAATTTGAAATATTTCTAGATTTGACACATTCCTTTTCAATTTACCAAACAACTAGGAAATGGTACTTGGATGTGAATTGTGATACATATCTCAAAAATGAAACGGTATTTACAGTAACTATATTCTGGGAACAAACTCTATTAGGTGTTATAGTCTTTCAGAAGATTCCACTGAAAAGTCTACTTCAAACTTCTCACAAAAGAAATGCTAACATTAAAAAAAAAAAAAAAAAAAAAGAGCTTGTAAAAAGTGAAAACATTTATAACAATACCAAAGTGTCAGCCAGGGTTCATCATGTCTGGACATATTCCTTTTCCTTCTGTCACCTGGCATGTTTAGTACATCCTAGGGAAAATAATTTCACAGTATTACAGTGATTTACAATTCATAATAAATCTTTAATTTAAAGACCTCTTCTAACAAACTTCTGTAATCACCACCATTGTTTTACATCTTGTTGTTCAAGGTGTTGTATAAAACAAAAGAAGTAGACTACCTACATCTTATCTATCATCCAGAAAATTCAGTGTTGCACATGTTAAATTTCAAATGGGACTTTTACACATTGAATGCCTTGGAGGATTATGATCTAAATATTTTGTAATCTCAATATAAGACTGGGTTAAAATACTTTTTTTTTTTTTTTCTGTAAAGTACTTAGTATTTTTTCCAAAACCTAGTAGAGCTGACAAAATCTCTTTCCCAATATATGTATATATATATATATATATATATTTCTGCTTCATTTCATCCTAAGTGTTTTTATGCTAAACAACATTTATTCCTTCTTAGCATTCAGGTACTCACATTCTGATTTGAATGTAATAGAGTTTACTGTATATAAATTAAAGAGCGAATTAAATACTTTTTTTTTTTTTTTTTTTTTTTTTTTCTGCAGACCTTGGGGTTGACACTGAAGGAGGTTAGCAGGCTTCTACAGATTATTCCAAAATAAAAGAGAGTCTAGAATGGAAATGGGTTTTGCTGATGCTGTTTCAGGGAGAGGGATCTGACTCAAAGACATTATTATCTATGTCTGAAACAAGCTGAATGCTATTTTTGTTTTTGTTATAAATGGGAGATTTTTTTGTATACAATCTCTATGAACTAATTATGTTTAAATATATCTCAATTTAAAGCAATTGTTTACAGAGTAGTGGAGCAAAAAGAAAGTCTCCTCCCATAAACTGGGAAAGAGAAAGATCATTAATCATAGAATCATAGAATCATAGAATATTCTGAGTTGGAATGGACCCATAAGGATCATCAAGTACAACTCCTTGCACCGCACAGGCCTACCCAAAAGTTTAGACCATGTGACTTAGTGCACAGTCTAAACGTTTCTTAAATTCGTACAGGCTTAGTGCAGTGACTGCTTCACTGGGGAGCCTGTTCCAGTGTGCAACCACCCTCTCAGTAAAAAATCTCCTCCTGATATCTAGTCTGAACTTCCCCTGCCTCAGCTTCACCCCGTTCCCGCGGGTCCTATCCCTGGTGTTTATGGAGAATAGGTCACCGCCTCTCTGTCAGAAAGGAGTAATGATGCAACCTCGATGCGAGTATAATTGTCCTCACTTATTGCATGTTCTAACAGAGTATATATAGGCAACTAACTACAGCACGCGCCAACAACAACTTATCATTGGTCTAGCTTCTCCGTGCACTTGTCTCTAGCTTGTTTCCTCATTATCTCTAATTCAGGGACGTGGGAAACAGCGCAAAGCCACCTGCGAATTCCTTTCCCACACCTCTCCACACCCCCTCGCGAGGAAGTTGTAGACTGCGATGAGGTCCCCCCTCAGCCTCCTCTTCTCCAGGCTGAACAAACAGGCCCAGTGACCTCAGCTGCTCTTCATACGTCATCCCCTCCAGGCCCTTCACCATCTTCGTCGCCCTCCTCTGGACACTCTCCAACAGTTGAATGTCCTTTTTGTACTGTGGCACCCAGAACTGCACACAGTACTCAAGGTGAGGCCGCACCAGAGCAGAGTAGAGCAGGACAATCACTTCACTTGCCCTACTAGCGATGCCGTGCTTGATGCACCCCAGGATACGGTTGGCCTTCCTGGCTGCCAGGGCACACTGCTGGCTCATATTCAACTTGCTGTCAAAAGACATTTTAAGGACATTTTTTTCTCGGATGCATTATTAGACATGAAATCTAAGAATAGTCACCAATGAAGATAGGACCAGCTAGCTTCAGCATCCACATAGAGCAGCTATCAGAGCAAGAAGTGCTAGGAGTGACTTACTAAAGTAGCTACTGAATCAGTATCAGGACACAGATAATGTGTGGCTAGGGTATTAAGTGTTAGCAAGACTAAGTATCACAGAATCACAGAATCACAGAATTTCTAGGTTGGAAGAGACCTCAAGATCATCAAGTCCAACCTCTGACCTAACACTAACAGTCTCCACTAAACCATATCCCTAAGCTCTACATCTAAACATCTTTTAAAGACCTCCAGGGATGGTGACTCGACCACTTCCCTGGTCAGCCCGTTCCCATGTCTAACAACCCTTTCGGTAAAGAAGTTCTTCTTAGTAGTAGCTAGCACAGTGTCACAGATGAAAATGATTTTTTCTTCACTCATAAGAGAGAAGCAGCAATGCGTTTTAGTGGTACAATGTTGTGATCTAACAAAGCTTAATCCTAAATAAGCCAGCAATTTAACAAGATTCAAGGTGATGTACATTTGGATATTTACTGCATAGAGGACAGGGTCAGACAAACTGTTAGGAGACCCTCCCATTGAGTCACGAGGTTCAGTGTGGACTTGCTTTCTCATCGCCTTCTCAGAGAGAAGCCTAGGTGTGGTTGAATCCACCCCTAGTCCCAGACCTGGCCAGTGGTTTATGTCTAAAGGTTTATATGTGCACAACCAATCTAAGCTATAATCTTATAAAAGCTTGCCAAGTTTAGCGACCTGTTAGTCAGTCACTTACCAAGGATGTGTAGTAGTAAGGAAACTCTTGGTGTCAAGGTGTAAGGGATCTCTGCAGCAGACATATCCTTAAGATGTGTACCTGGCCAAGGGGAGATCCCATCGTACAGCCTGCTATCATACAGGAGAGCTCAACAGGCTCTTGGGCTGCTCACTATTAATGGGATAAGATGATTCGCTAAAAAGATATTACAGGACATGAGAAGTATCAGCGGAAGATGTCCCAGCCCACGGTAGGGCAGTTGGAACTAGCTGAGGTCCAGACTTAGGTCTCTTCCAACCTAAACCATTCTATGATTCTATGATTTGAGCCACAAGTACTTGTCTTTTTGAAGATTTTCCCATTGTAATCCCAACAAAAGATGAAAGAGTTATTTTACTTTTCTCAGGTTTTCCTTTCCTTCACTTATATTGTTCTGATAAGATGGTAGGCAGATACCAAAACCCTAAGTTTTGTATCACTGAGTCAGTTGGAGAGGAACTACCATCTCTCTATCGCACAATAAAGGGAATGAATCTGACTTTACTCACTCATGTATAAATCAACAGTGACTCAACTGGCCTCAGCAGAGTAACAGTCACATAACCAGTGAAGTTATGATAAAAATCAACATTTGGATTTGATAGACGCATTCCAAAATTGTTATGGATTCCATACTTGAATTTAAATAAGAATCCGAATGAAGTCTCACAGTTCACTTTATGAAACAATGGCATACTGCTGAGGGTAAGGAAAAAATAATACAGAAACCTACTCCCACAATAGCTGCTTGTTACAGAATTTCCAGTATCTTTTTTTTTTTTCTGAAGTTTTTTACAGCAACTGACTGCAGAGTTTGGATATAAAACAGTGTTGATTAACAGTATCATTCTCCCGCATTCACAAACTTCATATATGATATAATTACGGTAATTTCAGATACTAATAGATTACAGAATTTGTCTGTATTTCAGCAAATGCTGCATTTGGTCTTGCACATCCTCAGGTTTGAAACTTGTTTACCTATTCTGTACTGTTATCTTTATTTAAGTTTGTTTTATTTTACCTACTACTATATTTTCCCTTTTCCATCTTTAAACTTATTCAGAACTCCTTTTCTAAGAACATTTAATGACATGTTCTTCACCTCAATCTGTACATAACTAACAAAGACGTTAATGCTTTTTCTAACTTTTTGTCCTATTGACAATGTTGTGCAAATGGAGCAAAATTCATGTAGCTGATGATATGCATGTTGGCAGCAATACTCAGAATGACTTTTATGTCCTAGTCTAATTAGCCTGAAATGGTCCTTGGACTGGAGAAATGCTCAACTAGGGCTCTCCATAAACTTTTACTCTGTATTTGTACAGTTCCCAACAGTATAACAGTTTAATCTAAATTGGTTTTAAAGGGCTTTACTTTCAAATAAACCTATCCACACCTTTTCTTTTTATTTTTTATTTTTTATTTGCATTGTAAAACTATTCATGTAGTAGAGTGAACAATCTAAGTTTTAAAAATTCAAGTTTCTCTGTGTCTGCACGTATGTGTATGTATGAAATTGTGCTATATTTGTTAAAAGGCAATGCTTAAAGTTCACCCCAAATATTATAGCAATTACGATAGCAAGTAGAATGTAGTAGCATTCTATTACACTTTTTTATTACACTTTTTTACCTTTTCATTTTCAAATGCCTGTTTTTGCATTCCCAATTGCATGTCTGAAATTGTTTTTATAGCTCTTCATTTATCTGTACTATGTTTAAAATTATTGTATTTATTGTAGTGAGTGATGCTAGAATCACAATATTATAGTTATTTGACTAAATAGAATTAAAAGGTCTGTTTTTGGTTTTTGGGAGGATTTCAAACATAGTATACAGTAACACTTATACTATGTGTTATAATACATAAACTTAGATAAAGTAACAGACTCCTAAAATTCATGTGGTGTTTCACTGGACAGTCCTTTGTGTAAACTTTCACTTATGGAGCAAAAGTTTGTGAATATTAAATCTGAATAAAATAAATTTAACACCCCAAAACCATAAGATCTTGACGATGAAATCCAGGGAGCAGCATAGCACAGAAAACCTTTTTTCATTTGTCTTCAGAGATACAAAAACTGCACTGATTGTCCAGCTTAGTTTCATAGAATCATCAAACTGAAATCTCCTGAGAATTTAGGAATTTATGCTGCTCATCCTAATTTCCAGCAAGAGCAACAGAAAAAAAAAAAAAAAAAAAAAAGTAGCATTATTTCTAGAGAACCTCCTTATTAGTGGCAAGATATATTTTGCTTGCCTTGTTTCTGATGCATACAACAAAGGAATAGGGTTGGAGGGGGAAACATTATTAAGTGTTGTGTGCTGCAGAACAGAATGGAGATGTTGAATTATGGAGGAAAGTGTAGGAAGAAGTTGGTTTTGGCAAAGTTGTTGAAGAAAAGATAAAGAAATCTCTTTGATGATATGTGGTGTGAATAAGGAGAACAGAGACTAATGATACATGAGAGGAGTAGTGAGAGAATGACAGCAGATGATAGTAGCATAGCCACCATTTGGGATTTTATTCTGAAATTCATTATATTGCTTGCTTAATTTAAAGAAGCCATAGTGATTTCTTCTCTCTTTAATCTTCAATTAAATAATTTTGTATTTATCCAAATAGCTGTCATCACCCATTATAATTGTATTAATGAAAGCAGAATCTATAATAAAGCTGTTTTTTGTTTGTTTGCTTGCTTGCTTGTGTGATGGTTTTACTCGAGTGGGCAGCCGAGCTCCACCACAACCGCTCTCTCACTCCTCCCCTCCTCAAAGAGGAAGGGGGAGAAAAGACAACACAAAGAGCTCGAGGTTTGAGATGAGAATTATTTAATTAAGGAAAGGGGAATGGGGAGAAAGAGAAACAAAAGAAACAACAAGGCCGCGCGGAAGCACAGAGAGAAAGAAAAAAAAAAGTTATTCTCTACTTCCCATCAACGAGCGATGTTCGGCCACGTCCCGGGAAGCAGGGCCTCAAAACGCATACCGGTTGTTCAGGAGAGACCCTCCCCCATGAGAGCCCCCCTTTTATTGCTCAGTGTGACATCAGGTGTTATGGAATATCCCTTTGGTTGGTTTAGGTCAGCTGCCCTGGTGATGGCCCCTCCCCCTCAATCGCCCACCCCCAGCCTGCTGGCTCTTAGGGGCCTGGAAGGAGTTCTGATGTTGTGCCAGCACTATGCAGCAATAGACACAACACTGGAGTGATACCAGTGCTGTTCCAGCTATGAGTGCAGAGCACAGCACTGTGTGGGCTGCTGCAGGGAAAGGTGACTCCAACCCAGACAGACCCAACACAGCTTGCTTTTGTTGTTGTTGTTGTTTTCCATTTTGCAATGGAAACTGAGGTTTTCCAGATACTGATCTCATATTCCTTTTAATGGAGTAGGAACAAGTCTGTCCTAGTATATGACAGAATTCTTCTGCCATTTTGTCAGCTATTCAAGGAACAGAAATATATGGAAATGTCAAGAATTACGTGACAGGTACAGCAGGCTGAGTAATGTGACAAGAAAAAGAACACTCTGAAGTATGCCGGCAGTATTAGAGAGGATGAGGTGTAGAGCAGTAGGTAAAGGCTGATGAGAGTAAAGTATATCTAAGATACATATGTAATGATTTATGATTTAATGTAACATTAGCAAACAAAATCTCTGGAAAATACTTTCCCTAACTAAGTACAAAAGGCTATACAGCAGCACAGATGAGGAGGAGGAGGAGGAGGAGGAAGAAGAAGAAGAAGAAGAAGAAGAAGAAGAAGAAGAAGAAGAAGAAGAAGAAGAAGAAGTCTCAACTGCAAATAGGGAGTCTTTAGCCATTTTTCATTTTAAATACAATAGTAGATTTTTTATATAAATTTTGCATAAAAATATGAGGCTAGCAGTTTTCTTTAGAAGATTAATAGAAAAAAAAAGTAAAAGGAGAAAAGTTAACACTAGCACTGTGTTTGCAGTTAGAACTTATTTTCTTCCTATAAATTAAGAACAAGAATAAAAAAATGATTTAGTCAGTCAGTCACAGAATGTGCTTTGGTGACACTAGTAATAAAGCGGTAGATCAGGCCACAGTCCTGTAATTTTCTCAGTTTATATGTTAACCATAATGGAAGACTAGTGTAGTGTATAAACTTGACAGAAGATGTTTTTAAGGATGTGGAACTACAAGTTCTACCAGGATGATAACAAGACACATGGTTTAGAAGTGGAAGAAAAACTATCCAAGAAGTCAGAGATAAACATACTGCTTTTAATTTTGAAAGTCTTTTTCCACAGTTGGAAACTGGGGGGAAATTTGAAGAAATATTTTCACATGTTCTTGTCTTGATCTGTCCTGATCTCTTTTCCAAGTATTCATTACTAGTTACTGCTTGAAATGGGATACTGTGACGGATTTGTCTTACACAGTATGCTTATTCTTAAATTATTCAGATTTTTTTTTCATTTTTTTTCATTTTTTCACTTTTCATGGAAAGAAACCAAAAACAACTTATTTCAAGTAAAAAAGAAAAAAAAAAAAAGAGACTCCTACCCTTTTATTATTAATAGTAATATTTAAAATATTTAATAATCTGTATTATGGTCAAGATATTACTGAACTAGATAATGATTTCTAATAAGGATAAACATATTTTATAGGAAAAAGTAAGCTTACATTACTTAAGGAATCAAAGGCCTTATGAATGGAAATGCATTTTCTGAAATAACTTGAGTCAATTTACACTACAGATATAACAAAAAAAATATATAAGGTACCAGTAAATAAAATTATAGGCTCTCTGCTGCTTATGTGTTGATAGATCAAATTGTCTATAAATTACCTTGGGAAAGAATGAATCTGTAATATCTTTTTGTTTGTTTGTTTTTCCTCCCCAAAAGCAGTGTTCCTAATGATCTCTACATCTCTACATTAGCTATTATGCAATAAAGGAATACTATTTTAATGTGTGTATGAATATAAGCTCGCACACTGCTTTCATGACAGCTGAATACATATCTATGATCTTGTGATGCCCTCATGCTGCCATTGCTGTCATTGCTGGCACTGTTTCTTTACAATTCCCTAGAATTACCATAATAATCATTCATGCTGAGTATTCCTAGAGATATTTGTTCAGTGTGCAACAAATTACTTTATATCCAGGCTCTTTATATCTTTGGTGTTTTGGAAAGGCTTAGGGAGGCTCTTAATGGACTTCATGATCATGTCATACTGGGCAAATCCTAGACAAATATTATTTTGGATGTATCTTTTATATTTATTAAGAGGAGATTACATGCCATATAAAGGTTGATGCTTATCTCACTCTGTCAGATTTCTTTGTTTCAGAGTTCTCTGGAGAGATGAAGATGGTACTAGCAATGTCTGAACGAATTTATGAGGAAAAAAAAAAAAAGTTTTTTTTTTTTTGTCTGTTTTTTCTTTTTTTTTTTGAGACGAATGTATTACAAACAACTTTACCACAATTTTAATAAAAAAGGAATTCTTTTCTCAGGTGCCTTTATGAGAACAGAGATAACAGAGATTTAAATGTTGGATTATGAAATTATTTTTTTAGTATTAACAGTTAATTTTTATTTCTTATTTGCTACCATCAGAGGCAATATCCTCAGAAGTAAATATTTTATAAGGAAATAGTTAGCTGACAGGCAAGAAAAATTGCTTTTGGTCCTATCTACGTGGGTCAGAAGAACCCACTGACTCTTTGGTGGCTAAGGTTTTTGTTATACTATACTGCTATAGTTATTTCTCTCTGCTGTTGTATAATTAAGCTGTCATAGACTGTGTGATTCTATCAAATTAAAAAACAAAAACAAAAAAAAAACACTGTTTTATTGTTTAGTTAGGGTTCATTCTGCAGCTCATTTCTGTTATGGATAGTCATTTCTCAGTAGATTTCAGCAGAATTACCTGCATAAGGAGGGCTGATGAACAGCAGTTTAAATACTGTATGCTGTTTTTAAGTGGTGATGTAGGGGAATCAAATCTTCCTCTCTCACTGACTTTCAGACAGTTGTCTATGCTACTTTGCCCATTAGGATCATTTAACTTGAACCCAGGAGCTTTCACTTGCACAAGGAAGCTCCTCGTATTCCAAGGCAACATACAGAGGTACACACACATGCATATATATAAATGAGTATATTTATGCATGTGTATTCATGTATGTATGTAGGTAGGTAAAACTGCTACTTAGCAGGCAAAGTCAAATATTCAAAAATCAAGAAATAGTATAGCTTGTAACCAGGATCATGCTAATACAAAGTTAGGCTTACCTCATCTTTGGGTGTTTGCAGCTGTGACACAAGTAACACAAACAACAATGACAACAACAAAGATGTTTGCATCTCATCAAATCTGAACATATGCAATGGGCTTTGCCTACTGATCTCAACCCATATCAATCTGAGTCAATCTGACTGGATATTTAACAGATTTGTTCAATCTCTGTGTTGTCCAATATGAGTCTGATATTATATTGCTATTGCCCATGGTAGTGATTTCATAATATGATGAAGATTTTTCTAGACATAGTGGAAGATAAGGCCATTAGAGTAAATTAGAAGTATAAAGACCATTACCTAAAATGTGTCATTTATAGCAAAGATACATAAAGACATATATGATCTTTGTTATTATCAGTTTAATTCACTATATCTCATCAATAATTTTTAGCTGATTGTCTTCTAAAAGTTGATTCAATTGTGATTTCTTTGAGAAGCCAAAGTGAAACCTACATCCCAAACTAGAAAGACTCCCTTGCTTTTTCAAGCAGAGTAACTCACCTCCTTGACTTTATCCACCCTCTGTTGCTGATAGGTGTCTTCACTTGAGCTTGTCCTTTTAGTCCTTCAATTGTAGTCAGTGGAGGAAATAAGCACTTTCATAGTAAACCTGTTCAATCCAAAAGCCTACCAAAGGAGATGAAGGGCTTAATTCCAAATTTACCTACTGTTTATTAAGACATCCTAAAATATCCTTACAGGTTGAGAGATAGTACACTGAGTTCTTGAAACACAATACGGAATACTGTGTCCAGGCCTGGAATTGCAAGTACAAGAGTTAATAATAGTTGTTCATTGTGAATACTTAACAACTAAACAAATAATTTCGATCAAAAGAGAATAGCATCTTCCTGTCTTTTTCTTCCTTTCCCATAATACACTTGTTACAGTATTCACAGTGCAAATTGACACTTGAAATCCATAAGAAAATCAGCTGAGGTCTCTATTCAGTAAGAACAAGACATCACTCACTTTATTCTGTATTTTATGTAGTAGTCGTCTCTAGATAAATTTATCAGATAAGGTTCCAAATGTAAATGGAAAGTTATCCTGTTTATGAATGCATGAGGAATTTAAGCATCAAACATTAGTTCCGTAATTTTGACAGGCTTCAGTGGTTTTGTGGATAAATTCAGGCAACTGTATGACTTCATCTGTAGAAACACAGCCAGCTTTACAAGTTAAACGAATGTCAGTAGTACCTGAATGTTGAATACAAATGGTTGACTTGGTGGGTAGGTTACCATGTTATTTTTCTGATTCTGTTACAGAATTCACAAGTCATATTAGAACATGGGCACCTGACTTTTGTTCGCCATGCTGCCCTTCTGTTTCATCTTATTTTAAACTGATACAACATTTTAACATCAATCTGTCAACAGCTAAGCCAGACTATACTCTGCCCTCATAGTACTGTCTTTCAGAATTGGACTTTATCTCTGGCTTCCATTTATATCTGAGAGTTTTCTCAGCACTACAGAATGCAAACAAAATTTAATTGTCTCTCCAAATTTAGGATGTCGTGGTTTTAGTGTAATATACTAATAGGGTAGAAGTCAGTTTGCAGTTTCTCACAATGTACAAAGCCCAAATTAAATCTTTTAAAATGCATATTAAAATTATTAAATTAAAATGCAGATTTTAAAATATATGTTTTATATTTAAATTTATCTAGTTTTGGAATTAGGGGTGAAACTGTAAGAGAGTTAACAGATCTGTACCAGAAGATAAGTTTATGAATCTCCGAGGAACCTTTAAGAACCTCTTAGCAAACCATGACATCTTTATGGAACATGTTGAATGTAGGCTGCCTTACTGCATAAAATACCGATGCATATCACATATTTTATCCTGTATAAAAAGTATCTCCAAACAGCACAGAAAAGCATTATTCTTTCAAAGATTCAGATTGAAGCCAATTGAAGACCACTCCAGTTCTCTGAACTAATGCTACATCAGACTAATCAGACATTTTTCATGAAATATTCTATAAAAAGAGCATGGAATTTTGCAGCAGTCTAGATTGAGTCTATATCACCTATGCTTTGAGCAGATCCAGTTAATTCTGCTCATACTTCCAGACTAGTAGCTGCTGTATGAATACGGAGACCACAGGTTTGAGCATGTGCTTGTGGCATTGAAGGTGAGCCAATGCATGCTACTAGTGAAGATAATTAAGTGGATTTGTATTCCACTTAATGGGGTTCTTGTTACTTTAAACTATGAACAGTCATATTAAGAAACATATTTTAAAATTTTAGAGTCTGTCACCAGTTTTTCAGCTTCACAGAAGGAAAATCTGTGGCAAGATTAAGAGCTAGTAAAATATCATTAAAGATGTAACCATGTGTTTATACTGCATATAGTATTCTTCACATCCTACAGATTTTAACAGTCTACACAGCTTTCAATGGACTAAAGGAGAACTAAAGGAGACATACTATTAGGATTTTAAGGTCAAGCTCTACTTGATTATTAACAACATATTGAAAGCTTCAGTTCTGTTCATTCTGTTTATTTGTTAAATTTTGTCATTGTGATACATAGATTACTTATTTTCTACAGAAATATGCACACTTTATCTTACAATGCATACTTTGTGTGCTATCTTTAGAAAACATGTAGTATGTTACAATATCTTAACACACAGTTCTGTTTTCAGAACTGTATTTTTTTTTGTTCCTTGAGACCTCCAAAATAATCCATTCTTAAGAAAATTGGTTAAATAGTTATAATGTTCTCAATAGTGAAAGCCCCTGTGAAAGGAGTCCTGTAAGATAAAAATCAGTATAGAAATTCAGGATATATCAGTCATTCTATAATTCACATAATTAAACATGTATTTATCTGTGCATCCTATTGCCATTCAAATATGTTTTTCTTTTCTCCCCACAGGTAGCTTTACCATTTTTTTAACTTACTTTGGTTATGCAAACTCATGAAATATTATTCTTAGATATACAGCTTTGGACTATCATTTTATTTTAAAAGTATAGTCAGCCATGCTATCAGGAGATAAAAGGCCTCTAGATATCTCTTGGAAGTTCTGAGTAACTATAATCCTAGCTGACATTTGACAGATTCTCTGTCAGATTTCAATGTTTTATATTTCCCCTCTGAGGTTACTTTTAAAGTATGGCTATGAAAACTCCGCATTGTATAGAAAGCTTATTTATAACTGGCATAGTGCCACAACAACATATGGAGTTGCTGAACATATTGCAGTATTCCACAAAATGTGAAGTACTTATTAGAAGAATTACACATATGTTTTAGCAGTGCTCTTCTTTTTGCAATGTACTAAGTGCAAGAGTCCATTTTAGTTCTATATATAAAACTATAAAGTATTAATTATCTGAATTAATTACTGTATATATATTACATTTTTGTAAGTTTGAATATGATCTATACTGAGATTTCTGTATGTATAATACATTTGAATCATTATATAAAAATGTATTAGAATATATATGTGCACATATATATAAATAAAATAACAACATAGAATCAAATATACTTAAATCCCATATATCCATTTATGTACCCGATATAAATTGTCGACCTCCTCCCTATGCTGTATTACCGTGAAGACATTCAAATCAATTAGATAACTTCCTATTTAGTTTGAAAGTTTCCCAGGCATGTTTAGAAATTCTTACTCTAAGGCAATGGATATCTTTCCTCTATTTGGCAGTCCATTATGATAAAGATTTTGATGGATAAGACTGCCTAACTTGTCAGAGAGGCTTCAGATCATACTCATCTGAATGTTGAGAGAGTAGATGTTAAACTTGATATACAGATCTGCTGCAGAAAAGTTCCCCAACAGTCATGCATCACAGTATTCTCCATCTTTATGTTCTTGTAGAAGGGAAGCCATTGAATGGATTGATATGTTGGACAGGACTCACTGACTACAGGAAAATAACTGTATTTTCTTCAAATGGCAGGGTTTTCATGTGGGTGGGCTGCAGGGGTGGGGGTGTCCTCTATAAGACAAGGCCAGGGTTGTCCTGGTTGGTTCCACCCAGCTCCAACAGCCCCACTGCAGGGCACAGCTGAGCCCATCAGTCAAGCTGGTGGTGTGTCTGGGAAAGTGTATTTCAGAAAGACAAAAAAAAAAATCAAAACAAAACAAAACAAGCAAACAAACGAACAAAAAAAAAAAAAAAACACTAAGTAGCAGTTGAGAAAGATGAATGAGGAAGAAAGATGTGAGGGAAAAAAAAGCAGACATCAAGGTCAGAGAAGAAGGTGGAGGAGGAGGTGCCCCAGGTGCCAGAGCAGAGATTCCCCTACAGCCCATGGTGGAGACCATGGTGGAGGCCATGGTGGGGCAGGCCTACAGCCTATGTGCGTGTCCCCATGCTGGAGAAAGAGAAAAGAGTGAGACAGTGACAGAGAGGAACTGTTAAGGACTGACCACAAACACTAATTCCCCATTCTCCATGTGCTGCTCTGTAGGGAGGGATTAAGGCAGCTGGGAATGAGGAAGTGAGTCTGAGCTCAGGAAAAGTTCAGGGAAGGTGTTGGTTTGATCTTTTGTCTCTGTTTCTCACTATCCTCATCTATTTTAACTGGCAAAGAATTAAATTAATTTTCCCTAAATCAAGTCTGTTTTTCCTGTGACAGTAATTTGAAAGTGATTTTCCTGTCTTTCTCTTGACTTAGGACCTTCTCTATCTTATTTACTCCCCTGTTGAGGAGCCGGTGACAGAGTAACTGGGTGGCCATTTGGCCATTAAACGAGGTTAACCTTCCATAATCAGTAGAACAGAAATCTACATTTATTTCAGTCTTCCTTCATTTAGAAAGAAGACAATGACGCACTTAAAAGGTATTGAGATTTGTTTCACCTTATTTTAATGTTGGTTAGACAGACTGCTTCCTAAAAGCACTTTAAAAAAAAAAAAAAAAAAAAAGTCTGTAAAAGCTGAAGATGAATACTTCTGATTTTAGTTGCAGAGTCTTCTATGTAAAGTGTGAAGCATGTTTTCCTCACAAAAAAAAAAAAAAAAAAAAAAAAAAAAAAAGAGTTTGTGAATAGCTCCCATGTTCTACTTCTGTATCAGTACCATGTCATGTTATTTGCAACAAGGCTGCATGGCTACAAGAGCTGTTTGGCAAGTGAGCAATATTAGCCAAAGCTGACAGCTCTAGGCTATCATTGGTTTCAGCTGAGTATCTAGTTCTAGGTTCCAGTACCATATGTCCTGTGCCCTATGCTGGAGGTTCAGTTTGTGCTTAAGCCGGCTCTGAGCTGGCGCAGCTGTGTGGCCTTGGATCATAGTGCTCTGGAGAAAAAAATGTGGAAAAAAAAAAAGCTGTGAGAGAGGGTTTTACTTCTCTTAGCTGAGGACCTGTGTTAAAATCCAGTCACTGTCCTTGCCTGTGCAAGGCACATTGCCTGTGCAAGGACAGATGTGTAGCAGATCTACCAAAGCCTGGACGCTTCCTTCCTGTGTTTTCCCTGGTCCTGATCCTGACCTTAACAAACTGACTTCCTAGCTTGATCCTCAAAATTTTCCTTGTTGACATGGACGTACCTGGCCTCTTACCTGGATTTACCTGAACCTGCTCAGCTTCTCCAGCTCACAAAGTGTGGGATGCTGCTGCTTGGTGAGGGCACTGTCCTGACTGCCTGGGGCCACCCTGCTCAGCTCCCACACTCATCTACCCTTATAAAGCAGTCCATGCTCCTGGGACCTGGGATGGCGATAAACAGAAACCACTGTTACTGTTCTACAGTGTTTTGATGTGTATGCTGTTGTCCGTATGAGTGTTTTGGAATGTACTTTGTAATGTATAAAGTAACATTATCTATGTTTTATAAACCACAGTCAGGGACAAATCCCTGGCTCAGAGGTCTGGTAATATATGAGGCTGGAGTGCATAACACTTAGGGACAGCCTGCTCTATTTAGCATAGTTTTATTATTATTATTATTAAAGCTAGTTAGAACAGATGGGAAATAATCAAGAATACAAAGTTGTGCTCACTAGTCCTCTTGTATTTAGCAGTAGAGACATACTTTTTGCCTTGAGTCAAGGTAGTCCAAACCCCAAATGAATGGAGGTTCCCAACATTTTCTACTTGCTTTCAAAACCCTTAAGGGACGAAACCTATACCCAATTCTGTCTGTCTGGATTACCCTCCAAAAAACATAAAAAATAGTAATGTTCTCTTGTGAAGATTATATTTACCATTGTAGGTGTACTGGTTGTATAAAGAATACTAACTATTATGAGAGCCCCACTGGTTTCATTCTCTCTGACAAATTCATTTCCTCTCCTATCATAAATCAAATATCCTGCCTTACCAAACTCTTGATTTAGAAGCCAGAGTTTCACCATCATTAAATCAGTGTTTTATAAACAGCAGTTCTAACAGAAAGAGGAATAGACCTCAGCATGTTATGGAAATTTTTGTTTTGGATATCAAATTATGTAAATGGTCAGACTGAAGTAAATATTAATGCATCTTGTATTGTAACATATTTAATTACAATAAGCTAAAATTATGGAATGCTATTAATATGGAATGAATACTAGTGATTTGGGGAATAAAAAATAGCTAATTAATCAATACTAAAATGTTATTATAATATTGGTGGAAGAAGAAAATTAAATAACTATTCAGGCTTATGCTTTCAATAACAGAAAAATATTTCTTGATTTTTTTTTTTCCCAAACCAGAAGAACCAGAGTTTAGTTCAATCTTGAAATATACAGTCTAAAATGGCTAGTTATCACTTTTATTTATTTGTTTCTGTTTCATAGTCATTTTTAAAATAAGTTTTCTGTCACATACATTTCTGTAAGAAAATACTATTTCTAGATGAAATAGGATACTTTTATTCCATAAAATATAAAAATAGTATAAGAATTCCAGATACCAGGATTAATTTATTTGACATATACCACACATTTTACTCACTTTTTATGTCAAAATGTTGGAGAATCCCGCATCAATATTAAAAAAAAAAAGAAAAGAAAAAGAAAAAAAAAAAAAGTAAGTTATTTTATTGTAAAGTTATCTCCTTTTACTTTTTTTTTAATTTTTTTTTTTTTTTTTCCAGGCATCTTCTGGAATATACAGAGATTTTTGTACATGGGATATACACTGGATGAAAATGAATTATTTATTGGTTAATATTTATTTTAGATAGCTAGGACTAATATACTATTGGGATAAGTCAGAAAATTAGTAGAAGGACCAATTTGGGCAATGCACATGTCTTTGTTCATTTGTTGATTGGGCCATTGTCAGTTAGACTGGCATGCATCAGTTGAACTGTTGATTTTTCAGACTCAATTTTTTTAATTTGGGTTGTATACCTCTTCACATCTGTATTTTTCTTCTGAGTCTATAAGCTGCTATATAGTACTGTCTCAACAATTCCACTTTTGTTTTCACTACTATTATTTTACATGACCTTACATTACATATTTGCTCAGTGCTCAGGATCTCTTTTCAATAAGCACAAGTTCACACTACACATCAAAGGAATTTGTGCCAATAGTATTGTTTGAGCAACAGTCACAAAATTTGTAGGGTTTGGGTGTCTTTCTGTATTGTTTTGCTTTGTTTTTGTTATTTCTATGTCCCCCCAGCATTTATTTTCTTTCTGCCTCAAAAAACGGAAGAAAATAGGACAGAGAGGGAGAGGACAAGTCCTGAGGTTTGCTCTGTAATTAGCAGAGGATGAGAAGCTATTCTATATACAGAGCACTTAAATTAGATGCCTGATCTGAGTAGCTCTTTGGAGGAATCTATCATTCTGCATTGCCTGAATGAGCATCAAAGCAGACTAGCCTTCTAATTTAGATACATATATATGGGATTCATCTGCCCTACTTTAGGTATCCAAAATGCATGCAAGTCTTAATTAGTCACTCTGGTCTCACTTTGTAATAACCTCCAAGGACGATTCACTGTGTAGGAGGACAGATGAGTTGGTCTCTAGAGATGCCAGTATCTTTTTGCAAGTTATAGAAGTAGTTTTGGGTTATCAAACCATTATGACCTTGATTCAATTGTTCATATATAGGCATTTATCCAACTAAGAAGCTCTAGGGCATCTGAGACATCTATGTAGAGCTAGAAAAAAAAATGGCATAGGAGGTCCACTCCCTTATGGACCATGAAACAGATGCCAGGCAGAATAATAACCTGATAAGCATAACATTGCACTAATCCACCTCTAGTGTCTTGTGTTCAGAATCTTGCCTCTAGGATTGAATGCTAAACAAGATTATGACTATCAAATTTAGGTTTTCATATGTAAGTGTCTGCTTTGCACTGAGGAAGTGTTGGTTCTTTTGGAATGTCAGAAAGAAAGGCAATTACAATCAAGGCTGGTGATAAAAATTATTGTATAAAGAACAGAAAATATAGAAATGGTGATAGCAATCTTCTGTCCCTCCTGACATGAGGAACCCCAGCTGTTGCAACCATGTCTGAGCTCCTCCTCATTGACCATGGCATGAGCCACTGATCATGGCTTCTCCTTCTGATCATGGACTGCATGAAGTTACTGTCCACACTGAGGTTCACCAGCACACAATACAGGTTCATTCACCAGGTTCTTGCTCACAATACAGACCCATCAGTTACTAACAGCATTCATGTCTGGAATGCGGACTTAGGTCCGAAGACTCCATTGGGTAATACAGTCTAATATACTTAATCTCATTAATAAAATTATGTTTCCTGAACAGGTGCATATAATATTTCCAGTGGACAAGACAATGCAATATGGATATACTTATGGCTAAGCATACATTGAAAAAAAAGTACTTTAACAACAAATTGATTAATTATACTAACATTTAGATAAACCTTGATTAAGAAACAGTCACACCGTATCTGTGATATGACGTCATACACACAAGTGGTCATGGATAGTGTCTACATGTGAATTGTGAGTATAAATTTCCACTACATGCACTTCAGACACTTTGATTCACTTGCTTAAGGAGATACGGCAAATTCCCTTTGAGTCCCAGATTACATTTCCCAGCCTCCAATTCCTTATTTATGGAGTCATGGATATCTCATCTGTGTTCTTAGATAACCTAAACAACTTCAAATAACACTAAAGGCAAATTCTAGGCAGCAGACCACTCTCAGAGTCTATGTACCCTAGAAAGTAATTCAGCACACGCTATGGGTTAAGTTCAGTTGCCTAGCCGTAGGGCAGCAGACCTGTTCTTGCTGCACTAGTATATCTGAGAAATATTCATCTTAGTGATGCAGGACCTACAAGATACCTGTGATATCCTGAACAGCTGGAAACTTGGAAGGATACCTTGGATATCTAACACAGTATTAACCCCCAAGTAAACCCCTTGTTTAGACAAATGAATCAATCTTTGTGTCCATTTGAGAATCACCAGAATAACTCTATTAATTATTAATTAATTATTAGCCTCTATTAATACATGCTCATTCATTGTACTGGGAACTTAAGACACCTAAATTACAGGTAAACACCTGTATTGGCACAGTTAGTCCTAGGTTAGAGTAGAATTCTTTCCTTAAAATGGAATAAGATGAATCCTGTACAAAAACAGATATATATTTGTTAAACAATGTGACTGTTTCCTGTGTAACACATACATTACACAGTGAGACTATCTAAAGTTGTTCTATTTTATATAAGAAATTCTATAATCATAATATTAGGAACCTGAACTTTATGAAGTTATGTTCCAAAAAAATGGTCTCTGAATCAGCTGATTTATTATTTCAGGGGAGAAGGGGTTTAAGGGTGGGGACAGATATCCAAATTTTTATTATTCTTGATACAGAAAGACAGATCTTGAAAACTGCACAATAATGTCTCATCCATTTCTAATCATAACACTTAGTAGTGCTTTTATAGCCAAAGGATTGCCATTTACTTGCATCACTTCCTTGTTAGAGAGCTGACTAACTGGCAAACTCCCTTCCACCCCATACTTTCTCCTCTGTTTTTCCTCTCTAGGTTACCATCCTTCAGATAGACTGAAGAAAAGAGCAGCTAAAATTTCCATGTAGAAGTTAGTCATCTTAGCTTAAAAATACCACTGGAATTAGATTCATACAAAGGACACCAGAATTTGTGCGACATAAACCATGCACAGAATGCAGCTCCTCTCACCTGACTCTGATGTGGGAATGGTATTCTGTGGCAGCATGTAAAGTGGAAAAGTGGGAGTTGTACTTTTTCATGTTTTCATGGTTTTGGTGGGGATAGAGTAAACTGTCTTTGTAGAGGCTCATAGGATGCTGTTTGAAATTCACAAAGAAAATGGTGATAACACTCCAAAAACTATATACTCTTCCAGAGCAGTGCTTACACAGACTCAAGATCTTTTCTGCTTCTCACACTGCCCTGCCAGTAAGGAGACTGGGGGATGCAGAAAAAGTTGGGAAGGGACACAGCCAGGACAGCTGACCAAAGGGATATTGCATGCAATAAGATATCACACTCAGCAATAAAAGCTGGGGTGAAAGAAGTGTGGGTGGGTGTTGGGGGCGGGGGGGGGGGGGGGTCATGGCATTTGTCTTCCCCAAAAAATGTTATACATGATGGAGCCCAGATTTCCAGGAAATGGCTGAACATCTGCCTGCTGATGGGAAGTAATGAATGAATTCATTGTTTGGCTTTGCTTGCACACACAGCTTTACTTTACCTGTTGAACTGTCTTTATCTCAACACATGAGTTCTTGTAGTTTTATTTTTCCAGTCCTCTCCCCCATCCCACTCGGGGAAAGTGAGAGAATGACTGTGTGATGCTTAGTTTCCTGCTGGGGTTAAACCACAACAACATTCATATTTCTTACCCATAACATGATTTGTCAGAATTTGACTTTACATTTTCATAGTACATTTATGTACTTTTTTGGTTTCAAATTGGTTGCTGGTGTCCTTACTGTTTATTAAAAGTGTCTGTTTGCTTGTTTCATTTCTTTTTCCCCAATGCTCTGACAAGTTTGATTGACAAAACTATGAAGTATACTTACTGTATTTTTATGGATTTTCCCCAGCATCAGAAGCACAAATTAAAAATAACATGAACATTGGCTTTGTCTACGTAGAACAAAATAGAAACTTTGGGTCTCCCTGTAGGCTGAAGCTCTGTGAAGAGTACAATTCACAGGCCTATAGAGCGAGAGAAAGAAGGTCAAAGAAAGCTTTAACTCTGTGTGACTAATTGTTTGAACTGTAATGGGAATGTCTATTTTTCCCTCCTACATTTTGATTTGATTAATTCATTTATTATTATTATTATTTTTTAAGCAATAGCAATTCAAAGTGAATTTTTGAAACACTCCTAGAAGCAAAGTCTGGTAGCTAGCCTCCTGTTTTCCCACAAAGAACACTTCAGTCAATATACTGCAGCACTATGTTCCTTCTGACTTGTTCCCTTCATAGAAGGGTATGACAATTTTCTCTCTTTCCGTATACTGGACTTTTAAAATAGTGCAAACAAGGATTTTTCACTAAGATTATGATATGGAGTATCAATTGAGATTGATTGCTGCATATATGAGATGAAAAATCCCTGTTATTCACCCCTGACAACTAAGCTTATTCATATGCAGTAGATAGAGCTATTTAGCTCAATTGTATTTATTTAAATAAAAAAGCTAACTGTGATTTACTTTCATATGAAAATATATTATAAAGCCAGCTTTTAAAGTCTATCTGAATTTTTACTGTCTGATATTTAAATGTGTTAATAAATTATTTTTAAAGTACCTTTCTAATCTGCTTCATATAAACAAACAAAAAAGCAAACAACAACAACAACAAAGCAAATAACAACAATAAAAACCCACAGAGATCAAGAGAACAAAACCTGCAGTTATTTAGAACTTTCTGTTTATACCCTAAAATAATTCCAAAGATCATACAGAGTGCATTTTCATAACTATAGAGATACACATGGATATATTATCTATATATGTATTATGCTCCATCAAATTTCAGCACTGTACTGCATCTTTACTAAGACAACAGCCAATCTTGATAATATGGACCCAAATAAAACAAAATAATTGTGTGCTGACACTGTTAAATATCCAGCTGGCTGTTTTCTTTAGACCTGTTATAATAAATCCAGTACTTAAGCTACATAAGGTACATAAAATAATGCTACAAAAATATTTATCATCACTTTTTTCTTCCCTTATTGTCTAAATCTCTTTTCAATATGATTTTACATTAGTTTATATTTATTTGTATTTCTAACTGTTATTCTACCAGCATTTTATTTTATTAAGTCAGTTGAAAATTTTTTGTTCATTTCTGAACTGCTGTGCATAATGGATATCATATATGCTATATATCTTTTGATAGCTATGGCACATTTTTTAAAAGAAGGCATTTGATTACTTACCAGAGACCTAAATCTTTTTCATTGCTGAACATTCAGGAGAGACATCTGCATGTTTTTAAATTGATTTAGTCTTTCCAACATACTTGACAGTGTTACCTGTTTCATCCCACTCATCTGATGTGATGTATCATGGAACTTTAAAAATTTAATGCTTTTGATAAAGGACTAAGATGAATGTGTCCATCTTTATGGTAGTTTTTAGCAGAGAAACTCATTGCTGGGCAGTTGTGTTATATATGAAAGAATTTCAGGAAAGCTGTACACTAGTATTCTCACACATTACAAAGGAAACGGGTCACAACCAGAATACTTTTGAAAGGAGACAATGAGAAATAAGAAGAAAGTTTCTTTCTTTGTGTACAAATTACTTGTGTTGACAATATTACTTATTTTTCCTGCTATGAACACCATACAGCTATTTTATTTCCTTTTGTTTTTATACTCCATTCATCTTAAACTTCAAGATAAGTAGATAATTATAGAATCATTTTCTATTTTATCCAAGTAGTCAGAGCAAAGCTTCCATTAGAACATGTGTATTTTGGGTGACTTGAAATACGGACAAATATATCTATATTACAAAAGTATCAGACCATAAGAGTTAACAAATGAGACTTCAGCAACAAATCTCAGCAAAACACAAAAGTCAGCCACAAAAATTACTCGAGTGCTGGAGCATCTTTCCTACAAGGAATGTAGGAAAGTCCTGGGGTTGTCTAACCTGGAGAAGAGAAGACTTCAGGAAGATCTTATTGCAGCCTTTCAATATTTAAAGAGGGCATATAAGAAAGAAGAAGAGCAACTTTTTATACAGGCATGTTGTGATTAAACAAGGGGTTATGGTTTAAAACTGAAAGAGGGTAGATTTAGATTAGATATAAGAAAAAAATACTTTACTTTGAGGGCAGTGAGACACTGGAACAGGTTGCTCCATGAAGCTGTGGATGCCCCATCCCTGGAAGTGGTGAGGGAAGCGATGTTAAAAAGGATGAACACTGATGTGATATCAGTATGTTGAAATAAAGAATGACTTGCAGAACAATTACTTTGTTATAAGTCTTTTCTGGAAAGTGTTCATTCTGCCATTTCTAATAAAGACATCCATAAACTAAATATTTCACAGATATTTTCAGTATGATTAAGGAGAGAGTTTTCATAGGATTTCAGTAAAGTAATCACTACAAATAGGGTTGCAGCAAAGAAGTAATTCAGTGTTGTCCCATGGGATTATTATGTCAATGGCAGTAGCAATAACTGCTGTTGAGCTTATTGCAGATTTTAGCCCTGGAAAATTTTAACATATGTGATAACATGCCATTTAGAAGTACTGCCCAGATGTTATCCCTGGGGAAAGCTTCATTTAGCTGTAGTGGTTTAAGGAAATGTTGAGAAATGCAGGTTATGAACTGACCAATCCCCATCTGTGTTATATGCATGTGCGTCTGAGCCTATTATGGTTCTTCCATTTATGTTTGATAGAGCTGTGTTTGCTATAGTTCTGCTGAAGTTATTAAAATTCTCAGCATTCTGCAGTGATATTGCTAATTGAGAAAAACACCTTCACATGTATTTTATTTCATTTCAGCATATCACAGTAACAATTACGGTAGACCTAGAATTCATGTCTCTAGCACATAACCACAATTTATCCAACTTCAAAGTTTACTGTCATTTGATATGCACGAATCCATACCTTTATGATTATGGGTAAACATTGCCCACAGGAACTGAGATTATGTGTAAACATTAAACACTCCCTCCTATCGACATGAATCATGCCAATGAGAAGGTTGTCATTTATAAATTCTGTAAGACAGTTAAAGCACCACAGGCAACAGTCAGCTCTTGCTTTGTTATAAATATGGAAATATAGAAACATTAAGGCTGAAAAAGACTTCCAGGACCAACTGGTCCAACTGTCCCCCTACCACACATATTACTATGCCCCTAAGTACCACATCTAACCTTTCCTTAAACACCCCCAGGGATGGTGACTCCACCCCACCCCTGGGCAACCCATTCCAATGCCTAGCCAGAAATAAGAAATAGGAAAAGAACAAAGAACTTCTGAAGGGTAAATCAGCTCCAGTCGCTTCTGGGGATCCAGAAAAGTAGATGACTAAAAAGTTAATATATGACATGATATGTCAGATACCCAGAGTTAAGAACCTACCAACTGTTTTTTTTTTGTTTGTTTGTTTTTGTTTGTTTTTGTTTTTTAGCAAAGGAAAGAGCTCATAGCTTAGACAGCTAGCTGGATGTTTGGAACATTTGCTGATCTCAGGAGAAATTAGTGCACTGCTTCTGGCCTGAGAAACATTGTGACCAGTAAGGAAATGAAGGCACTCTTGTGCCACTGCAATATTTACAGCACTGTTTGTCTTCCACATTTTAATTTCTTTTTCACAGTGATCAAAATGATCAATTTTTCAAAATATTTTCCAACAGTAGCTGCAAAAGTTAGAAATATGGTTGCCCATAGCTGAATGCTGGTTCATAGCCCATAGCTAGAAGAAGATAGTGGCATCCATTTTCTTTCACTTTTAAAGTAAAAATATTAACATTGTGTGACTCTCATTGAATGAATTAACTCAGCATTTATATATTATTCAGAGGCATCGCAGAGAAAACATTGTATATAATATACGGTATTTGTTTAATTACCTAATCATGAAATCAAAATCAAATGTTAGTATTAGGTTCTGTTAAATACAAAGATACTTTGCACTGTCACTGGGAGCAATCTTTTTGTTTGTTTGTTTGTTTTGTTTTGTTTCCTAATGAATAATTCTGCTGCATAATTTAAAATTTCTGTATCAATTTCAGTGAACATAATTTACATATTACATAAAAATTTCTGCCAAATCTCAGCATATACTGCAATTTTCTGAAAGAAACAGAATATTCCTGTTTAAAAGTTATTTTTCTTAAAAATGCATTAAATACATTTAAAATATATCTTACTTCATATTCTAAAAAAATGAAGGTTGAATTAAAGCATTTTTATTTCACTGGAAAGAGAATTTCAAATGACAAAAAGAAAAAAATTATTCTTATTTGTAACAAATAGATTTTACATTAGACTTTTTAAATTAAATGTTCATTTCAACTTGTACACATATCTAATCTCCAATATTTTTCTATCTTCTTGTTACAGTTAAAACACTTCAGATCATTCAGATTTGAAAAATAATCTTGAAATTAATTGCTGGTTTTCAAAGAAAAAAAGTTATTCTCAAATTTAATCTTTTTTTTTTTTTAATTATTATTATTTTAAATACATCTTTTGTTCTGATTATCACCAACATTTCTTCCATGTCTATCACACCAAATGCTGATATATTATCTAATCTTTAACTGATTGTTAGTCAGAAGTTCAATGTCCACAAAGTGAAAAGGTAACATTAAAATTAGCAAAGGTGCTGAAGGTCTTTGTAACAGCCAAGTGAGTGCAATCTGTAAATGCTGTGCAACAGTAGAAAATGTAATTGTTTAAAACACACCACTGGGCCTCATATTGGGTGCCCTCATCAAGGTGTTGACAACTCAGGGGCTCTGTGAGGACACAGCTGGTTCCAGCCAGCTCCTATAGCCCCACCACCGGGCATGGCTGGATCCAGCAATGAAGATCACAACACCTCTGAGAAAACCTACTTAAGAAAGGGAAAAATACTGTCTGGGAAAGTAAAAAAGCATAAGGAACAGCCCTGTAGACACAAAGGTCAGTGAAGAAGAAATAGGACATTTTCCATTTTGGCACCTAGGCAGAGGGCAATCTGAGCACATATTTCACTTCAGCCTGTGAAAGGACCCATGCCAACTGTAATTTTTTCCTGAAGGACTGCAGCCCATGGGGAGCATCCATGCCTGCAGCAGGACGTGAGAGAGAGAGCATGAGAGTGTGAAACTGCCACATACTGACCATACCCCACCACACCTTCCCTGCATTGCTCAGGAAATGGGTGAGGAGGAATGAAGGAGCGATATTGAACCTGGGAGAGCGGGGACAGAAGTTGTTGCTTTAACATTTGTCTTTGTTTCTGACTACCCAAATCTATTTTAATTGGCAATGAATTAAATTATTTTTCGCAAATATGAGTCTGTTTTTCCCACTGTCATAGCCAGTACACAATCTTCCTGTCTTTATCTTAACCTGTTAACTTTCTCATATGTTTTTTTTTTTCTCTCACTCAGAAGAGAGGGGCAGTGAGTGATGACAAGTCTAACCCATCACACACTTAACTCAGTTTCTAAATTATGTGTTCACTATGTATTTGCTTACATTTATCTTACCTTAAATGTAGACTTTAGTAACATTACTTTGCATTGCAAAGCAAATGAGTGTCAGATGAACTGAAATTGCAATGTGTAAGCTACATGGCAAAAAGTACTATAGCTAAGGAATAGTTTAAGACTACTAAAATATCATCTCAAAATAGTCCAGTTACTAGGAGTTAAATCCTTCTGTAAATACTAACCTTAGAAAATAATTTTTAATACATACATTCAGCACCATGTAACATCCAAACTCTGTCATACAGAACTCAGCCCTGCTGTTATTTTTGAGTAACATATTCTAAAATCAAGGAAGTTTCATCTCCCATAATGCGAAGGCTATTTCAGTAGCAGGCATCAATGTGAGTGTACTATTTTTGGCTGGGATAGAGTTTACTTTCTTCCTAGTAGTTGGTATGGCACTGTGTTTTGTATTAGCATGAAAATAATGCTGGTAACACACTGATGTTTTTATTGTTTCTGAGCGGTGCTTACACTGCCCTGGCAGCTGAGAAGGCTGGGGGTGCACAAGAAGCTGGGAAGGTACAGAGCCAGGACAGCTGACCCAAAGTGGTCAGAGTGATATCCCATAGAATATGACATCATGCTGAACAATAATGGGGGGAGTTGGCTGGGAGGAGCTCCCTATGCTCTAGGGCTGGCTATTGGTCGGCTTGTGTTGCACAATTGTGTTGTACATCACTTGTTTTGTTAATTGTTTTTGTTGTTAATATTTTTATTTGCCCCTCCCCTCCCTCCTTTTTTTTTTTCTTATAAAACTGTCCTCATCTCAACCCATTAGTTCTTGCACTTTTCAGTTTTCTTCCCTGTCCCACTGAGGGTGGGTAAATGGCTGTGTGGTGTTGAGCTCCCTGCTGGGTGAGACCACAACAGTAAGGCACATGTGTAACTAAATGCCATAGCATGACCTTGAGTATATTGATACCCCTGTAAAAACAGTCCATAAAATAAGAATGTAGTTATTTCTTAGACCACAAGGCTAGCAAAATACAGAAAATAAATAAACCTTTCAGGCCTATGATGCCTAATAGTTTACCTGGAATCCAGATATATTCCAGTAACTTTCCCATTCAAGTGTTAGATGTTCATGATACTATATGAAGGTATATTTTGGAGCAGAGAGACAAGAAGAGGCTCTGCTACTGCATTTCTTAGGGTTTTGTCCACCATTTTTCTTTGCCAGTCAAGGTAAAACATTGCATTAACTTTTACAAGCTTCCAACCACCAGTAGCTTAGCGCTATTTTATTTAAATTCAAGGTATATACAATATGTACTAGTACTGGGTTTGGCTGGGATGTTAACTTTCCCTGCAGCAGTGCTGCGCTCTGCACATGTAGCTAGAACAGCAGTGGTATCACACCAGTGTTGTGTCTGCTGCTGAGAAGTGCTGGCACAGCATCAGGACTCTCTCTAACCCTCCTAGGGGGTGGGCAAAAAAGTGAGAAAGAAACATCACCAGGGCAGCTGACCTAAACCAACCAAAGGGATATTCCATACCATATGATGTCACACTCAGCAATAAAAGGTGGAAAAGGGAAGAAGAGGGGAGGGGTGGGCTCTCGTTGCGAAAACGTCTGTCCTCCTCCCGAACACCAGCTACGTGCATTAAGGCCCTGCTTCAAGGACGTGGTCAAGCATCGCTCATTTGTGGGAAGTAGAGAGTAATTTCTTTCCTCTGCACTTCCACATAGCCTTTACTTGTTTTGTTTTGTTATTCCCTTTACCCCTCCCTCTTTCCCTTTTCCCTTTTTTCCCTTTAGTTGAATTGTTTAATTAATAATAATATTTCCTTAATAATATTTTTTTCCCTTTAATTAAATTATCCTTATCTCAACCCATGAGTTTTCTTTCCTTTACTTCTTTCCCTCCTCATCTGAGGAGGGGGAGTGCGAGACCGGTTGTGGTGTTCAGCTGCCTAGCATGGTAAAACCACCCCAGTACTATACACTAATAAATGGTGAAATTACATGAGTGGCAAAAGAATGAGAAATCAGTCTAGTAACAAAACTGAGTTCTGTGTTATTTACCAGTTAGAATAGAAACACAAGGTTGGAAAGGACCTCCAAGATCATCTAGTCCACCTGTCCTCTTATCACCAATACTACCCACTTAGCTCCTAAATCATATCTCTTAGCACCTCATCCAGGCACTTCTTGAACACCAGGAGGGATGAACACCCTAGGCAGGACGTTCCAGTGTGTGACCACTCTTTGAGAGAAAAGGTTTTTCCTGATATCCAATCTAAATCTCCCCAGATGCAACTTGTGGCCATTTCCTCAAGTCCTATCATCAGTAATCTGAGAGAAGAGGCCAACTCCCTCCTCATCACAACCTCCCTTCAGGAAGTTGTAGAGTGCAATGAGATTTCCCCTGAGCCTTCTCTTCTCCAAACTAAACAAAAAAATATTTATCCTGTCATAAAATAAGATGAGTACAATGGTTGTGAATATTTTGAGATGGTTACAGGTTACCTGAATTAATGGGGAACAGGAACTATTTACAGTGGCTGAAAAGAAATGTCACTTGATAATAAATTTTCCCAGATGAGATTTCCCACTGAAATATTTTAATGTATTTGTTCTATTTAGAACTAGCAGAAAATTAGCATAAATTTATTTATATGACTACTTACATCTTGGTAAATCCATGCCAGAAGAATAAGGATACCAAACAATTAATACTTTGGACAGATAAAATATATAGCATCCCATAGCACTATCTTCTCTGCATAATATCTCTGTGCCCTGCCATATATGACACATCACCGTTACACATCTTTTTTACTGGATACTGGATGATAATTTTTACATTTATGTTTAAAAAAAAAAAAAAGTTCAGAGAAAAAAATGCAGCGACGAATTTTCAGTCAGCTAAGGCAACCAGAACAGGCAAAGTTTTAAGTTTTGATTGGGAAACTACAAGACTAGTGAAATAATGTGACATGCTGGGGTTGCACTGTGAGAAGGCAAGTTTCTGATAGCTGACAAACTAACAATTATGTCTATTGAGAAAGCAAATCCTCAAACACAAGAACACGATCTTTTAGAGGTTTTGTAGGTCATCAAGTCTGTGTTTCATTTATTTATTATTTACTTATTTTCAATAAGATGGCAACACTAAGTACATTTTTTCTGCTCTGTTGGATATTTGGGAAATGCCATACAAAATCTCATCTCAGAAAAGTCCACGTAAGCCTTTGCTTCTTCTGCTTCATCTCTTGCAATATTGTCTGCTACTAACAAGCTTGCTAGAAGAATCTTAATTTGAACAGGTAAAAACAACTGTCATAAAAGCTAACAGAACAGGAAAAAAATCTCTCATTCTGCTACTACTAACTTAGAAAAATTAATGCTTCCACAAGATGATTGAAAAGCACTTTCCCATAAAGCATGATATCATTATATTTTATTTCACTATTTCTTAGTAATTCACATTATTTGAAAAACTTTGCTTTAATGATTGTCAGAACAAAAAAATCATGGTCTTTCTTTCAACTGTCTTGTAGTTTATATAGTAGATATTATTAATATACAAAATAATAATAATAATAATAAAAGAATATTGAAAATCCTGATATATTTTATCCCTCAAAATGAAGGAATCACAAAGTTATCAGTAATTGAACTGATGATTTAGAATGAAAAGTTTTACATAACTTCAAATGTTAGTGTTGCTATAACTGTATGGATAGGAAAAGCACTTTGAAGCCTTTCTTTGGTATGGTACCTCAAATGCCATTTCCTAAGATTCACATGAAGAATTTTTAAGCTCCTGTTGACCTCAGGCAAATGTTAAATTTAATTAACATATAGTTTTGCTATTGTTGTTGATTTATCTTAAAGTTGATCTAAAGTTGTTGATTTATCTACCCAATATGAACAGAACTATATAGCAGTTTGTTAGCAAGTAAGAATTTTAAACACTGAAGAGAACATATTCTCACAGTATTAATACAGTAAATACACCCATGTTTAGTGCAAGAGTTAAATACTTCTTTTTGCTGTTGCTTTGTAACTATCATGAAAGTTCCCAAGATGTCATGGGACTATGTGTTGCCTCCTCACAATTCTTGATGGATTTTTCACACTTTTATACAGTGCAACTAAAATTACTGAGAATAATAATATATATATGACAGTGCTTTTTATAAATAGCTTAAACTTTGTATTTGTGCTCTTCTGGGGCAGTACAGCCCAAGGCTTTGAAAGCTTAGATTTCAGAAAAATGTCACGGAAAACTTGAATTATGTAGTTCTGTTTGTTTATTTGTTTCTTTGTTTCCCTCAATTGGAAGAGTATTGATGGTCTCATTCTAAAGACTGCAGGAATAAAGTTACGGCAAAGTAAACTTACCAGAAATTTTTACCCCATGGTACATGCTTAAAATAGTTGACAACTGAATTTATTACACCAGATAGATTAATTGTCCTTGATCCTGCTTTTATTTTAAATACATGAATTACTTAAATAATTTGCATTTAATCTACTGAGAGGAATGTTCCTAACAGTATATTCCACTAACAATGGATAAAAATAAATAAATACATAGAAAGGGGGAAAAAAAAAAATCTGTTCTCTTTGGGCTCAATTAACTCTACAGTCGGCACAGAGCAAAAGGACAGTACTTTACACTGACAATAGACCTTACGAAATGAACTGCACTCTAGGGTCACAAGTCATCTCCTGTCCAATTCTTATTCTATAAAGAAGACCTTTCAACTCTTCAAACACCTACTTATGAGTTGCTGTCATGTGTTCACTTTGTGATAGTGACCAGAAATCAAAGGAAGAGAATACAGGTCTCTCACATTCTTCTTTATCTTCTTCTTGCACACATACTAGTAGGCCATGATTGAAAGAAACCTGCAATTCCTCTTCCAGAACAGTATTTACAGTTGGATAAAATATTATCAGGTGACTTCCATACATGGTCAATTTGATGCATAACATTATCCTATTATTATATTTTTTTTTGGATGTTGTGTTGAAATTGCAACTAGAAAAGAAAAGAAATTGCAAATAGCTTTTCTCAAATAATTTCATTCATATCATTCATAGTTTTGTTAACATCTGTCATTTCCCTCCACAAACATTTTATTCTCACATTAAAAATCTACTTAACATCTTCTTATGTAAAAATTGTTCAAATCTGTATCCACTGCAGGACATTTTTTTTTTTTTTTTTCCCTTTATGATTATTTTCCCCCAGGGGAAAAAGAACAGAATCATGGACTTAGAATGACAACAATAAGAATTTTTTTTTTTTCTTTCTTTTAATTTCTGTTCCTTTCCTACTGAGAATTAACTGAGACTCTATTTTCCTTTTTGAACACTGGTGAACACTAAACTGTCACAAAACTCTTTACAGTGTTTCCAATATTTTATCCTGAATAGTTGTACATACTTTGAAAACCCGTATTGTGTGCAAACAATTAAGCTTGTTTTCTCCTAGGATTTCTTCATCTATACTTTTTAAACAGATATGCAGTATTATATTCTAATTTATTTTCCCATCTAACTTGTTAGATATATTATTTTGAAAGTATATGTAGTTTTAATTCTAATAGTCAGGGATGGCATAGTACTGGGGAGAGGCTGAAGAAAAGAATGAGTAACATTTATTGCGACTTTTCTTTTTTTTCTTCTCTCTCCCAATTTTACCACATGATAATGATTGCAAAGATATCTGGTTAACATTAAGGTATTTTTTTTTTTCATATTTTTATTTTAATATAAATGCAAACAAAAACTGAAATCTGTACTGTGTTTAATATAAAGACCAAGATATTAATTCTGAAAAGTATTTTCCCTGTATTGTGCCAAAATAGAAAACTATTACACAGGGCTGTTCTTGAAAAGACTTTCGTAGTTTATTCTCCAAAGCAAACATGATGGGAATTTGGATGTGCAAGATGTCAAAGAAAGAAGAGAGGAGAGGAGAGGAGAGGAGAGGAGAGGAGAGGAGAGGAG
>NC_048893.1:155805793-155834302 GCF_011077185.1 Oxyura jamaicensis
AAAAGAAAAGAAAAGAAAAGAAAAGAAAAGAAAAGAAAAGAAAAGAAAAGAAAAGAAAAGAGAAAAGAAAAGAAAAAAAAGAGAAAGATGTAGAAGAAACTTTTTGTTTTGGAAACATTAGAAAAGTCCTTAGTAGGTGTTTTATTAAATGCTTAGACATAAAACTACTAGAGAGTGTCCAAAAGAGAATTATGAAGATGGTGATGGGTCTAGAGGGCAAGACGCATGAGGAGCGCCTGAAGTCACTTGGTTTGTTCAGCCTAGAGAAGAGAAGAAGACTGAGGGACAATCTCATAGTGGCCCACAGCTTCATCACAAGGCAGAGCAGAATAGGAGGTTCTGAATTCTTCTCTCTGGTGACAGGTGGTAGAACCTTAGGGAATACATGAAGTTGTGTCACTGGAAGTGTGGTGGTTTTACCCTACTGGGGAACTAAACTCCACCACAACTGCTCTCTCAGTCTCTCTCCTCAAAAGAAGAGGGGGAGAAGAAAGCATGATGGACAGAAAAAGAAGGTCCCATGTGTTGAAATAAGGACAATTTAATTAAAGGGAAAAGGAGGAGGGAAAAAAAAAAAAAAGAACAAATAAACAAAAAAAGCAAAGGAGCACAAAAGGAAAACAAAAACTTGTTCTCTCCTTTCCATCAATGAGTTATGTTTGGCCACATCATCTTCATAATGAGAGCCTCCTCCATCCTTCCTCTTTCCCACCTTTTTTTTTGCTGTCAATGCCATCATACGGTATGGAATATTCCTTTGGATATTTCAGTATGGTTAAAAAGCTTAGAGCATTATACAGTATAAAACTCTGTATTACTTTAACTGAAGTACTTATACAGTTGATTTGGTGTTCTAAACTCACAATTTTTTTCTCTGTAAGACACAATGATTCTTCATTAAATATATATATATATGAAATGGTTTAAAACCGTATCTATTTACCATTTAATAATCAAGCATGCTTCACAGTTTCAATAATAAATCAAAATGGAAAATGGTTAGCATTTGGTTAATCCCCATTCCAATGAAAAATGGGTGTTGCCATTCTGTCCTTCAGATTTTCCTGTCACATAAATTTTGCACTGCAAATCCAGGAAACTGAGGTACGCCTGAATGAAAAGGAAACATACCAAAAAAGGATTTTGCATGCTCCTTGATTCAGAGATGAAAGCTTTTAAGAGGTACATAGTTAGAAAAATCCCTAACACTTCACTAAAAAGCATGTGGAAAAATTCTGTTGCAACTGTGTGATTTTTTCTGGATTGTTTTACCATGCTAAAATCAAGAAGTAATGTTTATAAACATTATGTAAGCTTCCTCAGTGTGGTGGTTTTACCCAGCTGGGGAGCTGAACTCCACCACAACCCCTCTCTCACTCCCCCTCCTCAAAGGGAAAGGGGGAGAAAATACAATGCAAAGGGCTCAAGAGTTGAGTTAAGGACAAGAAAATCACTGGACAATTATTGTGACAGGCAAAACAGAATCAGCATAGGGAGATTAATAAAATTTATTACCTTTTATGTACAAGCTAGAGCTGTGAGAGTCTAAAAACAAACTAGTAACACCTTCCCCCCATTCACCTTCTTCCACCTCCTCCCTCCGAGCAGCACAGGGGAACGAGGGAATTGGGGCTGCAGTCAGTCCCTAACACTTCGTCTCCACCACTTCCTCACGATCACTCTCTGCCCCTTCTCCAATCTGGGGTCCCTCCCACTAGATGCCGTCCTTCCCGAACTGATCCTGAGTGGGCTTCCCACAGGCAACAGCTCTTCAAGAACTGCTCCCACATGGCTCCGTACCACAGGGCCCATCCCCCAGGAGCAAACTGCTCCAGCACGGGTCCCCCACAGGCGGCAGCTCCCCCCTGACCCCCTGCTCCTGCGTGGGCTCCTCTCCACAGGCTGCAGCTCTGGCACGGGGCCTGCTCCTGCAGGAGCTCTCCATGGGCCGCTGCCTCCTCCAAGCCACATCCACCTGCTCCAGTGGGGGCTCCTCCACGGGCTGCAGCATGGAGATCTGCTCCATGTGGGACCCATGGGCTGCAGGGGGACAGCCTGCTCCACAGGCCGCAGGGGAACTGCTGCTGTGTACCTGGAGCACCTCCTGCCCTCCTGCTGCACTGGCTTGGGGTGTGCAGGGCATGTTCTCACTCCTCTCTCCCAGCTGCTGTTATGCAGCAGTTACTTCTCCTTTTCTTAAATCTGTTCTCACAGAGGCACAACCAACGTCACTCAGTGGCTTGGCTCTAGCCAGTGGTGGATCCCTTTTGGAGCCAGCTGAAACTGGCCCTTAGCATGGGGCAGCTTCTGGGCTCTTGTCACAGAGGCCGTCCCTGCAGCACCTTGCTACCAAACCCAAGACATTCAGTTAGACAAGAAACTTAGAATGTGAATCAAATTAACGTGTTGTATGTAATACAGCGTATGGGTGATTAACATGAAAAGATTAACTTTTTAATATTTCCATTCTAACAGAAGGAGGAAACAAACAAAAAGCGAAAAGTTAGTGTGTTATTTTTATCAAGGCCTGTTTCCTAGTTAAAAATTCTTATAGTATCAATGTACTGTTTACACAATCAGAGAACAGTGTAGTTCTGGAGGAAAAGTTATTCTACCACTGAAGTCAGAATTCTGGGCTTCTTACAAAGCTGGGTTAGAAAAGACAGAAGTCCTATGTAATGTCAGGCTGCTTTGCACATCCAAAACATAGCATCTCACAAGCCTCTGTGAAGAAAATTATCTTTATCCCCATCAAAACCTGATGAGATCCCATGCATATTTCTGTCACATAAACTTAGAAGTTGTTTGTTGCACAATGAGCCAGTTAGTGGGAAGAATGCAAAAGACCTTATTGCAAACTGTTCTGTAGCTTGTTGATTAATCAGCCAGACAAGTTCTCTCAGGCTGAGGTAGATCTGACAAATCCTCCACCTGGAACAAATTCATTAACCATTGGAAGTTTCTAGAAAATAAAGTTCTTTTTGCTGTGTAGTAGCCATTAACAGCAGAAAACCAGGCATTCCTAATCCTGAATGGGCAAGTGGGATATGCCTCTGAATCAGCTATCTGGTCTGATAAAACTATTTGTTTAATGTTAACTCTTGGATAGTTGTTGGTCCTTACTAGGTAGCTCCTATTTATCATCTGAAGACACTGAATTATTCTATGCCAGTTTTCTATGCAATCTAAGGAAAAGGGTGAATTATCTAACTTAGATGTCCTGAAGCATCTTAATGGAGACATATAGCTCTCTCTTGGCTCATTCTTTACTTTAGAAGTTTGGATTACTGAAATGCATGCCTTTTTATGTTACAAAAAGTATAAGTTATGAGCAAAAAGTAGAGATGCTGAAGTTCATCTTATACTTTACCTTCTGGAAAATTAGAGAATTCCATCAGGAAATAAAATATGTTTTATAGTGTACAATACACGAGAGATTCATCCTGCTTCAGAAATATCACTGCATTTTTCCTCTGCCCCCCCCCTCCTTGCCCTAAGCCCTTTAGATTGCTTTTTTATTTCATGATTATTACATTTCAAACAGCAGATGAATAGGCAATGCCCCTTTAAAACTTTTTTTTTTTTTTTTTTTTTTTTAATCCTTACATTAACATATTAGTACACAGAATAGAGCACTTTTTTTTTTTTTTTTTTTTAATAATTATGAACTTTATATTGACATTATAGCTTTCCTTCTCCCCCTAATAAATAAATAAATAAATAAATAAAATTCTAAACTATAAAACTAATGTTTATTTTTCATAGCACATCTGTCATCAGACTAATTTTTATTAGAAAAGATCAGTAGTTTTTAATAGGCTCTAAAGAACACGTTAACAGCTTTGTGAAAAACATGTAGCCATTATATGATGCAAAGGGACAGAACACAATCATTGTTCTAGCAAATAACACTAACTAAAATTGAACTAAAGAGTGTAATTTGTTATTAAAAGCAGCAAAACAGAGAATTAAAGTCAAACAAAACACAGTCCCAAGAGACAAACATTTCATGCTTCAGAAAGGAGTGCTTGTAGCCTAAGAGATTTCAACCATTGCCAAATAATTTTATGTTTATGTTTAAAAGCAAATGCCTTGAGAATGGCAATGATTACTGATTCAAACTGATTTTCATACTGAGTACTGCAGTCTGATGTATAATTCTGAGAGGTGGGCTGCCTTTCTAATCTATTCTGGAAAAATACTGGAAAAGCCATAGTCTATTTTTTTTAATGCAAATAATGGCCCAATACTGCAGTCCTTCCTTTAGTTATTACTTTATTATTTTTATTTATTACTTTATTTCAGTTCAAAAAATTAGGATGATGTCCGAATCAACTCCTATAGATGTTGCTGAGATCAAACAATATTTCAAGTATTTAAATTAGTGTTTTTCTTTAGCAGTGGGTCATAAATTAAATCTTCATATACAAGTAAGATGGATTATGCTGTTCGGAACAGACCTGCTTTAAAAAACATCAATTTCTATATGTAGTATCAATAACAGTTCTTGGTCATATTTATGCTTCAGCATATGTGTAGAAACAATAACGACTTTTTCAGCTAAAAATATATCAAAAAACATCTCTACAGGAACTGTCTTTTTATATCTGTTTGAAATAAATGATAATAACTGACAAAATTAGAGGTTAACTTATCTTGATTTTATTTCGATAATTTTTATCACATTTCCTTGCTTCATGGTGAATGTCCTTAGGATAGTACAGGTACCAGAGATATCCAAGATTAGAAAATAGAGGAGTACTTCCCCTTCATACACAGGGGCTACTATTTTGTTTTGGCTGTTATTTAATTTCAGGGTTCTGCCACTTCATGCCATTATGCTAAATGTCATACTGCTCTCTGAATTGCTGGCTGCCGTTTCTTAACACCATCACACTTGTGTGTTGTGAGGCAGCACTGTGACTGGATGGCAATACAAGCTGCCCCTGCTATCATGCATGGAATCTTGTCAGAAAAGGAAGCCCACCTGTGATGGGTATGCTCTAGGCCTGTGCTTGCAATAAGCCTTGCTCAGTAGTCTGAGCAAAATCTTGCTCAGCTCAGTCTGAGTCACAGTAGGCCTCTGTGTGACCTTTCCTTGGCCACAACCACAAAGGAGGGGACTACCTTAAAGCAAGTACCCACTGAAATCCTTCATGGGGAAATGATGGATCACAAAGGAGTCCAAGAACAGCATGATAAGGAATCTGAGTTTCAGTACATGTCAATCTATCTTACAGCAGTCAGAGAAAAAATGTGGAGTAGCTTTTTCCCCAACTCAGCTATGGATCATTATAAAACAATATATTAATGGATGTGACTAGTTATAATTTTTTGAGAGTCAATTTGTATGTGGTTAACAGAGAGCTGACTGCTAATCTTAAATTTCTAAAGTACAGCCGTGGTCAATCACTAAAGAATTTTAAAGAAAAATAAGCAGACAGAATAGAAGCTACTGATAACTAAATAATTAGTTAAAAGTTAGGAAACAAACGGTCAGAGTAATTTTTGTTTTTTCACAGGGAGCTGCTAGGATCACTAAAAGGGAAAAAAAAAAAAAAAAAAGCATCATTACAATACTATAAAAATTCCTACTATTCCTCAATACCATTGTTAAACTAAGTACTTTGAGATTCTTTAGCCTAATGCAAAGAAATTATAGACCTTAGATATGATAGAAGTCTATTAGGTCATAGAGTGATAGGAAATACTTGCTTTATTGGGTGATACGATAATTATCTTCTTTTTTAAATTTATTTTTAGCTTAGTTTCTATTGTTTGTGGTATTCTCCAGTAATTTTACATTTCTAAAGGTCCCCAGAAATGTTGGACTTAAGTAGAAATCCAGCACTCTGCTTAGACTAGAGGATTACTTTTGATACAAGCCAACCAATTGCTTATTACATGTTCTTCATGTCTTGGCTATGATGGAATTTTGAAAAAAATATGCGTAACTTCACAGTTTCCTTAGTTACTTCATCTATTCTACTGACATATATAAGCCTTTTTATCTCTGCTTCATTACATGGATGGATTTTTCCTTTCAACTTCCCTTTTTATCCTGTGTATGTGATAGTAGCTTTTGATACCATTATGATTTTAGTTATTATGAAACAAATTTGAACTACATTCTGAGTAACAGCAATTAAAGTATGACATACCCACAATAAATCTCAGCAGATTACAATGTCTTCAGTTTTATCTAGCTGGAATGATGACAATACTTTTGCTACAGCAGTTTATTTTGCATGCTGTGCTAAATGTGTATTACTTATAAACTGTTCTGTTTTGTCTGAATAGAGGAAACCCTGACTGCAAAACTAGTGACAGTAGTGCCTTTTGGGAGAGAAAGACTCAAATGTTTACTGTAATCTTAGTAGTAGTTCTTCGTATTTAGAACATGCCAGGTAGTGGTGAATGTTGCTTAGTGGGGCGTAATTTGAAATGTGTTTTCTTTCAGACTGATACCCACATTGTTAATCTTGCTGAGGGAAAAGAATCATCCTTGTTTTTTATTTATGCATTTATCTATTTATTTTCAGACAACATTTCAAGAGAATGTGGGGATACACTTCCCAGCTTTTCTCTGGTTCCTACTTTAACTCTCTCATTCTGGGTCATGTTCTGGGCATATTTTTTTGTGTTCAAAGAGAGTATGGAATTAGGTTATATACAATTTGAGAGTACAGAACAATCATTTTCTGGCTACTACACACGGAATATTGCTTATATTAGCAAGCTACTAAATTGTTCACCAGACAGTTGGGTAGGGAAAGATGAGCTTTGTCACGTTTGGACTGGGATAGTCGTCAATAGTGCTGAGTTGCTGTCTTCTGATTTTCTCCCATTTTGGGTACAATCTTGATGTCAAAGAATCAAGATTCCCATCTCACAAATTACACTTTTGTCCATGTTTTTATTTTTCATATCTTTCATAGTTTTAAATCACTTTTACTTTTTAATGTCATAGCAACAATTTTCTCAGTAAAACTGACTCAAGGTCTCACAGACACTTTCAACTAAACTAGACCCTGAATCTTAGACAACTGAACAGGGTTGAATGTGGGACTATTTCAGACTGAACTGAGTTGGTTCTTCAGCTGAATAGCAATCCTCACTATCAAAATTATTGCTATGATTCAGTTGCCCAAAATTTGGTGTCTAAAGTCCTGTAAGATGTGCTAGCATATTCACAGGATTCCAGCTATCAGTAAATATGAATGCATGTCTCCTGTATATTTTATGACATATTTGACTGCCCTTTGTGAATTATTTGAATGCTAATGGCCTCTCAATTATCTCTGGACTTTAACAGAGCTTGGACACTTAATTCATATTTAGACACCCACATTTAGACTCTTATATTGAAGCGTCTAGAATTTGCCACTTAATCCCACCATTATTTTTTCTTGTGCTCTCCTACCCACTAGATGAATTCTATTCTCAGTCACAGCCTTACTGAATAAAACATTAGCTTAAATAATATACTGAGAGTTTTTCTTGTGCAATATGTATAATGCATGACTGTCAGAAATGTAGGTTCTTTGCTTTTTCTGTCAACAACACAGAGTTTAGATAAAATTTTTGTCTCTGCAGTGCAAAAATTCCATGGTATTGAATTAATGAAAAATGGGGCATCTCTTAACTCCTTCTTCCGTTCTACAACCTGTTGTCAAGAGAGATTTCTATGCACCTTGCTACAGCAGGAACTGTGATGCAATGTCTCATTTAAAATAGACTAATGAGTGCAGGTTAAAGGTCATTAAGTATCACTTTTTAAAATACACTGTCGTTTCCTCGATTATTTAGGTTTATATTAGTGACAGTTTTGCTACTACCTATGATTGTAAGCTCTGTGGAGTAATGATGTTTTGTTGTTCTTCTTTTTTTAATAAGTCCTAATTCCGCACAAGTTGCTGTAACACAAATTCTAGAAACTTCAGATCAACCTATATGAAATGGCATTTAAAAAAACTCTATTCTTTTTCTAACACAGATTTAGACAAATGTATTTACTACATATAGAAAACGTGTCTGGGAATATTTATGCTTTAGATGAGAGAATTATTTGCAATTGCAATTGCAAAATTTGTGATTTTCTGTTGCAAGCTGTTGCAATTGGTTCAAAGATTAAGCACAGACTCCACCAGCAGCTCTACAAATCTATACAATAATACAAGTTCTGAAGATCAATAAGTAGCTCCTAAGGACATCAACAGTATGACTCCATATAAAATCTTTAACTAACAAATATTAAATAGGTAAAGAAGTAAAGAACTGTTACTTTATTTATTTATTTATTGAGGACTGTAGTGAGAACATTTTTCACATTAAGCATGAATGAATGCTATGTCAGCTAGTCACAAAATAATCATGTCAGTCCCATGTGGTTTTTTAGGTCTGCTTACTCGAATTCTGCAGCTGTCATTAAATTCTGAATTTTTTTTTTTTTTTTCCAAAAACCTGCCAAAAGTTTCATTTGAATGTTATAAAAATGTTTGAATGTTATAGCATATCCCCTTAATATTTTTTGATTTCTTAAAGTATGAAACACCATGGCACTTTCTACAGATTGACTAGAAGAGTACTGAAGCTGAAGCATAACAGTACAACATTTTCAGCCTACAAAAACACCCTGTCCCTGTTACTCCTCATGTCAAGTGCATGAGCTGCAAAAAACTTTTGTCTGCTTAGTCCTGGAATAGGAAGTGACAACTGCAGCATTTTACAGCTCATAGTCAGAAGCAAAGCCAGTTTTTTTACATCTATGTCAGAAGCAAAGCCAGTAAGGAAGGAAACACAGAAGGAAAGAAAAAAAAAAAAAGCCTCATAATGTGTGTATTTCATTGAAGAGAAGAAAGAACAAAAAGATATCTCTATAGCGACAGCAAAGACACAAACATAACAAAAGAAAATACAAATAAGCAAAGGCAAAACAAAAATGAGCCATAAAAAATGGTATTACTGTATGATACATTTAGAAAAATATATATGCACTGAGAAAAATAGATGGGAGCTAGGAAAAAGTTTGGGAAAATGGCAGTTAATATAAATTTAGTTTGAGAGAGAGAGGGAGACAGATTGTAAAATAATTCAGTCCTTAGTTGAAGAAAAAATAAGTAAATAATTCAGGCAGCATTTGCATACATTCCATCATTCTGGATATCAGTTCATATGGAGGGGAGGGGTGGGGAAGGGTTAGAGGGAAAGGAGAGAAAAGGCATGGGATAGGCAAGATATTTAAAAATTATTTCCCTGAAGGAAGCTTCTGAAAAACATATTTCTGATCCTAAAGCAATAGCAGCAATACAGTCTCTGCTGTCCTCCAGCCACCCCAAAAAGCATTTTCACAAATTGCCCTTCATGGCTATTTTATACAAAGGGTTGCATCTTGCATTAGAATTCAGAACTGTTTCTGGAAAGCTGTTTCATTTGCCATGTTCTGCCTATCAGTAACAACCTTTATGGACCTGGGATCTCCAGCCTTTTAGATAAATGTAAGGATTTCAAGCTGCTCTGAAAATGTAGAAAATATAGTGATTAAAGGGATATGGTAATAGATAACATGAGGAAATGTGTTTCTGCCTATTAAGTTAGTAAAGATACAAAATTATCTTTAAAAGCATTCTTGTCATCTTATCTTTCTGGAAGCTTGTGCTTACGAATTTCACCCTAAGCGGGTCTGTTGCAAAATAGTATGTATCTTCAGATGCATCAAAAGAAAAGAAACATCAGGGAGCCTGGTGACTGCTTATTAAAAAGGATTATGAAATTTTTTTCATGTGATTTGCTGAGAATGTTAATATTCGGATCTATGCAAAAGGAAAATATAAGGGAAGCTAGATGCAAGAGCAAGCTTATATTCTGTACTGGATATAGAACACTATTATTATTATTGTTTCCATATTAATGCCCTAACTAATGAGAACCAACATTTAATTTGTAAATATCCCCCTTCCCCCCCCAACAAGTCAATACACATTTCAGCAAAATCCAAAGCGTAATATCTGAGATGGTCTTCTGGAAGAGGGTATATGTATTTGAGTTTCTGGGTGGATTGAGAAGTATTTGAATCATGTTTCCCAAATTTGCTTGCATTAGAACATATTTTATCTCAAAAATATATATTTTATGCTAATAGAAAATGTAGGAGTAAATCCTTACATAAGAACATATATATATATATATATATATTTAAATGTTTTTACTAATAGCAAATGATTTCTGTTATTTAAAAACTTTGAAATGGTGGATTAGAAGAACATTTTGAATTTGTGTTGGTTAATAATAAATCTGCTTCTAGCAAGCAAATAGTCTAGTAGTAGAAGCCCTGCAATTTATGGAAGTGAGATTCTTGTACTTATGCATTATAATGAAATCATTATTCTTATTTCTGACACACAGAATTAATTATCAGGATACATGTACACTGGCACCAATTAGAAAAGAAAATTTACAAAAAAAAAAAAAAAGTAAAAAAAAAGTAAAATTATATGTTCTATACTGTATCCTGTTGAGAGAAAGAGAGAGAGAGAGAGGCAAGCAAGCAAGAAAGCAATAACCAATGGCTTGAGAAAGACTTTTCCTTAAAGCTCATTTTGGTAAAAAATAAGAAGAAGAAGAAGAAGAAGAAGAAGAAGAAGAAGAAGAAGAAGAAGAAGAAGAGAAAGAGAGAGAGAGAAAACAAGAAAGAAAGGAAAAAAAAAAAAAAAAAAAACAACCACTCATAGGTACAGATTTGGAGGAGAAAAAAAAAAAGTGCACATTTTAAACAGAAAAAAATGTTAAATTCTGTCTTTTATATGGTAGAAAATATTTCTGAAAGACAGCAAGATACACTGTTATTCTGGCAGTTCTCATTCTTTTGATAATCCCTGTGAGCAAAATTATTTCTACCATAGAAAAAAGAAAAAGACTATTCATTTTTATTTCACCTTAACTAGTGAGAGTGAATATTTCACACTTTTTTTTGTCTCTGATAAAAACAAAACAAAACATGTTCATAGAAATGTTAATATATTCCTCGTGATAGAAAATTTTACGGCTTCTCATAAAGTACCTTGTTTACCAAACATTAATCAAATCATAGTTTTCTTAGATGATATGGATTTCTCAGGGAGGTATGGAAGTTTACCTCCCATGGTGACTTAACCAATTGTAGAAAATTATTTGCAGAAAATAATTTTTTTCAAAAAAGTCTTTCTCTGCGTACGGTGTGAAATGCTTCCATATATACAGAATCTTAGTATTCCAGAGCCTATAAAAATGGAGGTATTTTTATGTATGTTTATGTTTTCTATATATTCTTATCATGTAATGACTGATTAACATAATGCTTGCAATTGCTGCATGTTTTCCTACTCATGAAATCTATATTTTTCCCCAAATCTGGAAATGTATTATGGACTTCTAATTAGAATTTCTCAAGTCCTTAAAGAATGTCTGTAAATTCTTTAATTCTCTCATCAATACATATACAATAGTAAACCTATTTAATGATAGCAGTGTCCTAACATATTTTTAGCCCTCAAATAAGACTTTCACATCCACATTTATACATTTTTAGTGAGAAAACATTTATGAAAACATTAAGAAGAACTGGCCCTAAAATGGAGCCCTGGGGTTACTGGCTGCCAGACTGATGTGACACCATTTACCATAACCCTTTGAGCCCTGCACATCAGCCAATTGTTCACCCATCATATGATGTTTTTATATAGGTATATGCTGGACATTTTGTCTGGTATGATCCTATGAGAATCGGTATTGAAAGCTTTACTAAAATCCAAAAAGATTACATCAACTGGCTTCCCTTGATCAACTAGGTGGGTGATCTTATCATAAAAGAAAATTAAAGTTGTTAAGCAGGACCTACCTCTTGTGAACCCATGTTGGCTGGGACTGCATTGTCCCCCAGGTGCATTTCAATAACTCCCAGGATAATCTCCATAATTTTACGAGGCACTGATGTGAGACTGACAGGCCTGTAGTTACCAGGGTCTTTTTTCTTGTCCTTCTTGAAAGTTGGCATTTGCCAGCTTCTAGTCAACTGGGACCTCTCCAGATTCCCCATTGAAAACTAATTGGGTCCTGAAGCCCATCATAGATGTTGAAGACAGAGGCAAAGAAGACATTAAACTTCTCTGCTTTGCCTATATCCTTGTTTGTGAGGTGACCATCCCCATCAAGTAGTGGACAATTTTTTTTTTTTTTTTTCTCCTGGTTCTCCTTCTTCTTTTCAATTATTTAAACAAACAAACAAACAAACAAGCAAACAAAAAACCTTTATATAGTCTCTGTGGTGGATTTACTGTGCTAGGCAGCTGAACACCACAGCCACTGTCTCACTCTCTCAGATGAGGAGGGGAAGAAGTAAAAGTAAGAACAATTCACAGGTTGAGATAAGGATAACTTAATTAAAGAAAAAAAAAATATTTATTAAGGAAATAGTTATATTAATTACATAATTTAACTAAAAAAAAAAAAAAAAGGAAAGGAGAAAATGGAAGGGGGAAAGGGAAAAAACAAAATAAAACAAGTAAAGGCTATGTGGAAGTGCAGAGGAAAGAAATTACTCTCTACTTCCCACAAATGAGCTATACTTGACCATGTCCTTGCAACAGGGCCTCAACGCATATAGCCCGTGGTCAGGAGGAGGACAGACGTTTTCTCAGTGAGAGCCCACCCCTCCTTTCTTCTTCCTTTGTCCACCTTTTATTGATGAGTGTGACATCATATGGTATGGAATATCCCTTTGGTTGGTTTAGGTCAGCCGCCCTGCTGATGTTTCTTTCTCACTTTTTTGCCCACCCCCTAGGAGGGTTAGAGAGAATCCTGATGCTGTGCCAGCACTTCTCAGCAGCAGACAACACCGGTGTGATACCACTGCTGTTCTAGCTACTAGCGCAGAGTGCAGCACTGTATGGGCTGCTGCAGGGAAAGTTAACATCCCAGCCAGACCCAGTACAGTCTCCCACAGACCTGGCCAGCTTCAACTCTAATTGGGCATTGGCCTCACAAATTTTCTCTCTGTAAAGGTGAATAGTGTCCCTGTAGTCCTTCCACGTTGCCTGACCATACTTCCAGCAGCCATGTACTTTCATTTTATGCCAAAGCTCCAGAATAAGATCCGCGGTCAGCCAAGATGACTTTCTGCCCCATCTGCTTGACATCTGATATTTTGGAATTGCCTGATCCTGTTCTTTTAGGAGGCAGTGCTGAAAGACTGACCAGCACTGATGGACACCAACACCTTCAAAAGCAGTTTTCCAGAGCATCTCACTATCTAGCCCATATCTAGGGTTGGAGTTTTGGTGGTAGTTTTTCTTCTGTCACCATAAATTCTAAACTCAACCACTTCATGGTCACTATGACCAAGACAGCCACCAATTGCCACGTCCCCCACAAAACCCTCTCTGTTCTCAAGCAACAGATCTAGGAGGGCACCTTTTTTAGTTGGCTCCCTTAGTACCTGCGCCAAGAAGTTATCATCAAGGTGCTTTAAGAACATCCTATGTGATATTCCCAGTTAATGTCTGGCAAATTGAAGTCCCCCATAAGGATAAGGGCAGTTGATCTTGAGGTGTCTCTTAGTTCCTCAAAAAATAATTCATTGGTGTCATCATCCTGGCCGGGTGGTCTGTAATGGACTCCCACAATGACATCCCCTTTGTTTGTCCTCTAATCCTTGGCACAAAAATTATTGAAACTCTCATTTGCTTTCAAGTTTATAATTCAGTTCTTTTTGTTCAATCAATATTAATTGCTTCTATTAATAATATATTTGGGCTTAAAAATTGTCACTGTCTGTGCTTTGTAAATTCCGTATGTTCTTACAAATGCTTTTAAATTCTATTGAATTTTTTTATGTCTTTTCCAAAACACTGGATATTATCTCATCTTGTTTTGCATAATAAAGTACATTCCATTTGTTTTGTCCTTCTGTTTTTCTGTGTGACTCCACCTCTGATTCAGAAGATACCTTTCTTCTTCTCTTTTTCTTTAATAATTTGGAATCATTGTTATTGCTACAATACTGGAGCATCACAGACGCTACATATGTTTCAGTCCAGACTTCATGACTCCTTTGCTTGGCAAATTCAATTTTAAGGAGCTAATTCTGAGTCTTCCATATGACTTTTCGTGTTTTGTTCCATTATAATCTGATATGCCATTTAAGCTCCCAGATTCAATGAGATAGATTCTTATCTGTCTTATTCTTACTCTTATGAATGTGACAATGTTTCATTTCTGTATCCTTGTTTAGAAAATACCAATCAGAAACATTTAAGTTCTGTAGCATTCAGATTTTTGCAATGTATCTTGTGCCTGAGTTAACTTAAAATTTTAAAGGAAAAAACAACAACAACCTACAAATAAATATAAATCCATAATAAGCTACTGCAAAAATAACATTAACTGCTTTCCTTTTTCCTGGTGCCACTACTTGAAAATGCAGAAAAAAAGAAGTCTGAACTTCAGCCAACTGTCCCTTCCATATTTAAAAGTTTCAGCTAAATTGAATTACTACCCCCTCCTGCTAAAATTATTGCAACAGAATAATCTTTGAACAGTAATCCCTCATTGTCAAAACAAAACATACAAACAAAAACAAAGAGGGAATACCTTGTTGTCTGGGATTTAACTGATTAATTTATGGAGGTTTAACTGAACTCATGTAAATAGCATTTCCACGTGTCTCCTTGTAAAAGTGTTTCACACTTACAATTCCTCCGTTTTACAAGAACAACTTCACATATTGTCTGAATTTGCACTCTTCCTTTCAGGTTAGCATAATTAAGATGTGGTAATAAAATTAATCCAGCAACGTCTAAAATATTTTTTAGTTTAAGCCCATAGATTGCTACGATGACCTCATATTACTAGAAAACCAAGAGAGCAGTTCAAACTGCAGCAGCACTGCTGAAGCAGCCTCATTTTTTTCTTTGGATACTTTTTAAGAAGTAAAATATTCTAGTAGAAAGCAATGAAAATGAAATCATGTGGTACTTGTTATTCCTTAGAGGTCCAAAGGATATTAATGCTCACAGCTATGCCCCAACTAAAAGAATTTTGACACAGTTCCATAGATTTCAGTCTTAGCACCATTTGACTTTGGACCTCTGCATGTGGTAGTTTTACTCGGGCAGCCGAGCTCCACCACAACTGCTCTCTCACTCCCCCCTCCTCAAAGAGGAAGGGGGAGAAAATACAATGAATAGGGCTCAAGGGCTGAGATAAGGACAAGGAGATCACACAGTAATTATCGTGACGGGAAAAACAGACTCAGCATAGGAAGATAGTAAGATTTATTGCTTATTACTAACTAGCTAGAGAAGTGAGAAACAAAGGAAAGAAACCAAAAGCACCTTCCTCCCCATCCACCCTCTTCCACTTCCTCCCCCCGAGCAGTGCACGGCAATGGGGGAATGCGGATTATGGTCAGTTTATAGCGCTTCTTCTCTGCCACTCCTTCTCAGTCACTCTCATCCCCTGTGCTGTTGGGTCCCTCCCATGGGATGCAGTCCTTGATGAACTGATCCGGTGTGGGCTTCCCACAAGCAACAGCTCTTCAAGAACTGCGCCAGATATGGGTTCATACCATGGGGTCCATCTCTCAGAAGCAAACTACTCCAACCTGGGTCCCCCACGGGCAGCAGCTCCTGCCAGGTCACCTGCTCCTGTGTGGGCTCCTCTCCACAGGCTATAGGTCCAGCGTGGAATCTGCTCTGGCAGGGGTCTTCCACAGGCCGCAGCCGCCATCAGTGCAGCTCACCCTGCTCCACCCTGCAGGACACCTGCTCCACCCTGGTCTCCTCCACGGGTTGCAGCGTGGAACTCTGCTCCACCATGGTACTCCATGGGCTGCAGGGGCACATCCTGCTTCACCATGGTTCTCACCACAGGCCACAAGGGACTTCTGCTCTGGTTCCTGGAGCACCTCTCCCCCTCCTTCTTCACTGACCTTGGCGCCTGCAAGGCTGTTCCTCACTCCTCTCACTCTCCCATCTGCTGTGTGGCGCAGCATTTTTTTTGCCTGTCTTAAATATGCTCTCACAGAGGTGCAAAACAACATCACTTATTGGCTCAGCTCTGGTCAGCAGTGACCAGACATGGGGCAGCTTCTAGGTCCTTCTCACAGAAGCCACCCCTATGGCCCCTTGCTACCAAAACCTTGCCATGTAAACGTAAATGTAAACCCATTATACTGCTTTCAAAGTTTAGGGAGTATTTTGAATTAGCATAGATAAGATTTTCCCCACTGTTCTGCTTTTTCTTTACATCCAGAACATTATTATACATGCATATGTTTAAAGAGAAATTAAAATGTCAGCTAAATCTGAATAAAATTAGAATGAAAAGTTTGTGGTCAGAAGTGTTTACAGGAAACATATCAGACAGTAATTTTAGGTTTGCACTAGCCAGGATAACATGAAAACAAAAGTGGCATGTGGCATTTTAGTGATCCTGAATATATCCATCATTGCCCTTCAGAAGCATTTTCTTATTTCCCTAGCAAGCAAATCATAGTGGTTCCTCAAGAGGAATAGTTACATTTTTTAAAGTTGTAAATATCTTCCTTCTGTAAGGTTTCAAAATTTGACTTGAATGTTAACAATTTTTTCAACACATAAAACGTTGATTTCTTTCTCTTTTTAAAAAATCAGTATCTGTTGAAGACTATTTATTATCTAGTTTCAGACCCTTGACATAGATTTGAAAAGGACTGTGGGAGGCTGAAATTTGAAACCCAGATTTGAAAGAACAAAGCCCTTTGGATTGCATCTGCACATTCATTTGTTTTCAATAAATTCTGTTGGGTATCAATTAGGTTATAAAATAGCAAATATTAAATATAACCATTTACCTACTACATTAATGAACAGTCTGCTGAGGAACTCTGTGTTAGTGAACATCTGACTAATTTTCATAGAATCATAGAATGATAGAATATCACCAGTTGGAAGGGACCACAAGGATCATCGTCTCCAACTCCTGGCTCTGCACAGGACCACCCAAAAAATCAGATCATGTGTCTGACAGCATTGTCCAAACACTTCTTAAACTCCAGCAGGCTCAGTGCCATGACCACTCTGGGAGCCTGTTCCAGTGCCCAACAGCCTTCTCAATGAAGAACCTTTTAATTAATTAATTAATGTAGAAAAAGAAAAATACAACAAAGAAAGGGAAAAAAAATCCAAGCCTGAATGAACACTAGTCAACCTATTTGATGTTTAAAAAAGTTTCAAATTAACATAATCTCTTAGGTGAGTGATTATTTCACAGTGCTTTCTGCTGGCCTTTGTGTGCAAATAAGCTGATGAGTAATGCACTGCATATCAGAAAATCATTATTTGCAATAGGAATGCTCCCTGAAATATTTCTGAAAATCATGGAGTGTGCTATACTGAAATATCATGAAATACCATCAAGTATGGTATTGTTGAGACCTCTTCAGGAGTCATAAATGCTGAGAAGGCCTTCAAAACTTTGTATATTGAGATATGTTGCAGCAAAGGAGTCTATCTGTAGACTTGTTTTCCCAGCTTCCACTACTGATGGCTCTGATAGAGCTGACAAGATACTGCTGTGAGGAAGCTTGTAGTGGACCTGAAACACAGCTGCTGTTGGAAAACATAAACAGATGCTGAGAAGATGTATGAGATGGAAACAGTCAACAAAGAAAAAAATAAAAATAAAAGCAGGACACAAACTGAACTGAAGAAAGTAAGAGTAAAAATGACATTTAAAATACCTTAAAATCTCTTTTAACATGCCACTGAATAAAGAGAAGATGAACTGGCTAGTCATCTGCAAACTGCTGTAAACTGAATCCTAAGTTTTGGAAATCTTAGGATTTCTAAATAAAAAAACACATAAAACTAAACAAAATAAATAAAAAAGCACACTAAACTAAACTAAACAAAACATACGCACACACACAAAATGCAAAAGAAAAAGAAAAGAATAAAACTAGAACAATAAAGAAAAATTGTAAGAAACACTTTCTGTTTACCAATAACCTGAATAAAATATTATTTGGTTGTAATAAATGGGGTCTTGGGTCTTTATGGTATTCCGTAAAAATCTATAGAGCAGATTTCATCCTGAAGAAAGTATTCAACTAACACAATCTTTTACAGGTAAAAAGAGACCTATACAGACCTATTTCCCACTGACCGTGTAATAAGAAACAGTGATCTGCTGTGTCATTATATCATTATTTCATCCCACTAAGCTTTATCACACCTCTGAGCCTTGATAGCTCATGCTAATAAAGTATGTGATTCTCATCATTCACAGCTTCTCTACCAGATATCCTGGTTTTAAAGCACAAACCCCAGTAATTTAAAGCTGCAAGAGGAATCATGAGATGCAAAGAACAGTTCCTCTGCATTAAATAAACACCCTATGGAATTCTTTCACATTTTTAATATTAACTGGTGAGAATGGAAGAGTTGTTTTTAAAAGACGTGGAAATACTGGGGGAAAAAAAAAAAAAAGAAAAAAAAAAAGCACTAACGCCCCAACATAAATTAAATGGTTTGATAATCCCAATCAGCCAGTCTGATAAAAAATTCAGTCTCTGAGATTCTACACTCTTAGAAGGGACTTACAGCCTGAAAGCTTTCTTCTTTGACATCTTTCTCTGGCTTTGGATGTCAAATTAGGTTTACCTTTTTCATGATATACTACAGTCATGTTACTGTTATAATAAGCAAATGATCTCAGACTGAGGAAGTTCAGGCTGTTTTCTCGATACACAATCAAGTCTTAAATCTTGTAAAGCAAAACAAGTGTTAAGTTGAAATATTTGAACTAAACATCTTGCAAGACCTCACCAGAACTTGTAGTTTAACAGTAACTCAAGGCAAACCAAATTGATTTCATTTTTTCAGCAAATCAAAAGGTATATATATTTTTTTAACATGGATTGTGTGGAATCTGCACTTCAGTCAAATAATTGATTCAATAGAAACCACTCTGGATTCCACTCAATAATATCCAAAGTGCCAATCATCACAGTGTGATTGATACCAGCCTGTTTTATGTGTTTTGTGTATTATCCCATCACACACACATCACTGCATACGTGGGAAGAACATCCCATTTTTAGAGTCCCAAGCAGATAAGTCAATGGGTAGTCATGTGAACATGAACATAACTAATTTGTGCAAATGTTTCCATAATCCTCTAATGGTATAGTAAAGCATAATGCAGCAAAATAGATGCTTTCATTATCTTGTATACTAGAAGGCCAGAGGATATTTGCTAGTATCACTTCAAAAATAATTTTTTGTACTGGGAATATAATTCCATCTGTCTTCAGATATGTATATATAAGGGTGCCAGAAAAAATGACACATCATTTAAATCTTAAGAAGAGGTATGGAGAATTGCTGTATTGCTTTTGACATACTTTCTGACTATTGATGAATTACATTCCTTAATAATGTATTTGTAACTTGATTGCATGCATTTAATTTTTAAAAAATAAATAATAACAATGGCAATGTGAATAACAACAGCATTAAAAATAGATGTTTCTCAGATTATTTACAAAAAGCACTTTTTTTCTTTCTGAAATATATTAGATGTTTTGAAAAACATAGTCATTTAAATAAAGGGATTCTGAAGTTGAATAGGATCACCATGATTAATATCTGTCTCTTTATATAATGCAGTCCAAGGAACTTCCTTGATTAAATAATTTTGCAAAGAATTCCAGAACCTGAATACATAAATTTCATCATATTTCCTTCAGTGTCACTCTCCCTCAGGAGGGACACACTAATGTTCTAAGTCTGGCTTAGATGCTTAGGGCCTAACTATATCAGGGTATCAAAAAGACAGACGTTAGGCATTACATTGGAATCTATAATACTGAAAATAGCAGTTATTAGTTGCAAATCCTGGAAATTCTTGAATTCCATGAGAAATTTACTTTTTTTTTTTTTTTTTTTTAATCTAGCTACAATATTGCATTTCCACAGAACTGCCAGAATTAATGTACCACCATTGTACTGGAAATATGAATGAAGGAAGTCTGCACAGTAGACATCTTATAATTTAATGTGCCTGGGAGCACATGCAGAACAGTTAGAAAAGGCTAGTGAGAACACAGATCTCCTCCTTCACTAGCTCAGGAAATCAAAGTCTGGATTAGATTCTAAATTTGATCAGAATCCAGAAATGAAGCATGAAATCTCCTTTCACCCTAATCACTAGCTGTAGGCTAATCACAATGTACCTGTCTGCTTCTGTAGAGGAGGGAAGCCTCCAGTGAGTCTCAAGTGACAAGGCATTCTAAAAGCATGCTAACACACACTGACAGAATCAGGCTTTATATGTAATGTAGCATTAGTTGACTTTTTCTTTTAAAAAATGCAGTGGCTGTCAACCTCAATTTTAAAGAATAACTTGGGGCTTGAAGCAATGACCAAGGTTATAGAAAATAAATGATCAATTTCCTCTTCAGTCTTTGGTGATTTAAACCATTTTCCATCTCTTAAAAACCTTCCATGCACTTTCATAAACAGCTTAAGGTGTGTGTGGTGCTGCTGGGACTAAAAGAATGATAGAGGTAGTTTGCACTCCTCCTTTATAATTACTGTTGTCCTGTAGCTAAGAAAAGAATTGATGGTCTATTGTGAAGAATATTTTATTTTATTTTATTTTATTTTATTTATTTTCATGGTCATTCTTTTCAGTTTAGAATTCTGGTTTTCAGTCTAGAATTTATCTTAGATTATATTCATCTGATGATACGTAAGAACCTGTATCTGAGCCAGCCACATGTATAGGCACTTTCATGGATCCTAAAGCATACACTCATACACTCATACACAATTTCCTAAACCTGAACATTTTCCTCCACATTTTCAAGAAGATGTTGGAGGTAACTTTTTCAGTTACCATCAAGTTAGGCAAGATAAATCTCTACATTTTGTTAAATATGAATACAGGGAAATTTTTGTTCCCTCTTTTATCTGGTATATATTGAGGTAATATTGAGGTAATTTCTATACAACAGACCTGCAGTACTGGATCCTGAAACAATCATAAAACTGGCAGATAAACCTTTCTTGACAGGAAAGGTAGTAGTAGGTGCTAAATGTTAATCTTTGATCTTTTATGCAGGATGATATCTCAACTTCCTAAACAGAGTATTAGACATCATTTTAAAAGGGGAATTTTATGAATTTCTTAAGTAGGAAGGCAGATACACTTACTGTTGGAGACCAGTATGTAGTCTGTGCAGCCTATGTCTTGGTCTCAATCTAAGAAGCTACCTCAGTGTCAAGTTGACATGGATTCTAAGGCAGCTCTTATATTTTCATATGTTGTATAAACAACCTGGCCAGCTAATACCCCTATTTCATGACCCCTATTTAAAATTACACATTGATAGCAATTGGTTAACCTTTAAAATAATCAATATACATTATGTTAATAATATATTTCTCAAAGGACACATCATGGAGCATTCCGGCAGTGTCAAATACACATGCAAGTATAACATTTCAGAACTGAAACCAGTATCCTTCAGATTTTAATTTTCAATAGAAACAGATATCCAGTAAGTTTGATTTTTTTTTTTTTTAAATAAAACTGTGTTAGTTTGCATTAATAAAAATATTATGACTTAAGTCCTGTGTCATCAGCTGCATTAACATCCTTGGTACCAGCATCAGGATAACTGGCCTGTAACTTTCCAGGTCATCATATTTGCTTGTTCTGTACAATTACTTGGTTCTTGGCTAAGAGTTTTAAAACTTTAGCTGAAATGTATTCAGATCTGATATTTTAAATAAATAAATAAATAAATAAATAAATCTACTTTTAACAGTTGACATTTTATATTCTTCTATCTGATGTCAGAATGGAGCATATGTTGTCATCATAACAAATGCATTTTCAGAGGTTTTTCTCCAAAGCAAATACAACTAACAGACACTTTTATCCATGCTTGATTCTTGCTGTCAGCAGTTCAACAGGACTTAATTTTAATTTCTTTCTTTAGAAAGAGAAGGCAAGTGATAAGTACACATTTTGCACCAGCTGGAATTTTCCATAAATCCAATGGATGAAGAGCAAAGTGGAAACAATAGCTAATCTACTGCATTGTGTTTTAAAACAAAACTCTGAGGAAAAAAGGTCACCTTTCCTTTACTCTCCTCAATAATGTAATGAATCCTAGTGGAAGCCAAAAAGTGTCCCCTCTATATGAAATTAAACACCTCCCTCTTCTGGAACTTTCTGTGAAATGCATGGCAATTAAGCTTCTGGACCACTACATGAAACACTGTGTACACATGTTCTGTGTACACATACCATACAGGAATGCTGGCTATTTTTTTCTTTTAAATCTAGTGTGTCATTAACTTGAAGAAGTACAGAATCATATGTATTTTTTTCCTATTTATTTTCCTTTTATCTCCTGAGGACCTAATTTTCTTTGTTTCAGAGCAAGGCAAAAGGAACATTTTTTATTTTTTTTTATTTTTTTTTTTTGATACTTCAGTTATTAGTGACATATTATTAGTATTCTGCAAAATTCTACCCAATTTGTCTTCTAAATTGTTAAACTCACTAAGACAAAATGACAAGGCACTATCTCTTTATCAGACAGCTGCATGTGCTGTGTTAAATGCTTGGCCAATTTTTATGAATTATTAATAAACATGGTAATTTAGCTGGAATAAAGTTCATTAATGTCTAAAGGATTAATAATTGCAGTCTGGCAACCGGTATCCCCCTCTCTATGAAGCATGTACCAAATCGTATCTGCTGAGGTCAGGTACATTTTTCAAACTTAGGTTCATATTTCTACTACAGCACTCATCAAGTATAAACTGGTTCCTAAACTTACCTGTAACTGTCACACACAATAATACTGCTCTATTAGAGATGTTGCTGCCAATCAAATAATCACAGGTGCAATAACACGTTATGGGGAGCCGCTTCTTACTATGTTAATAGGAAGAGCTGCTAAAATGAAAAGGAGTGCAGACTTTAACTACATTGACGATCACAGTTTATGGGATTAATATCTTCTAGCAGTGAAGCTTCCAGGATTTATGAAAAAAGTCACTGTGAACAGTTCTCAAGTCTATCTGGTAGTTATTTTTGTATGAAATACTGTAGAATCTGTCATGAATACAGGAAGTACAAATATATCTAAATCTAAATATTCCTATTTATTTGTATGTATGCAAACATGTATATACACATATACAAAATGCTGTAAATATTTTCATTTTGTACACATATGAAAATTACAAGTATTATGAAATAAATTATATTGGGGAAGGTGATGTATGCAAATACACAGAGAGTACACACAGATTGTTTACTGAACCCATGTGCATACTGGTTTAGTCTTTTAAGGAAAATAATTTACAGTCTATGTAACGCATAAGAGCTTATGTTGTTTTATTTCATTCTTTTTTTTTTTAAGATAATGAATTCTCTAACAACAAAAAAAATCATAAGTTTTATTTAAAATATTTGAATCTCCCTTTTCATTACTGACTTATATGGAATATATTGATGAATACAGTAAAAGCTTGGTATTCTTTCAAATAATTCTGCATATATTTATATATTTTTATTTACAAAAATAAGGGAAAACGTTCAATACATAGTTTTTTTCTTTTGTTGTTGTTTTCTACTTATCACACTATAACCCAAGAATACAATGATTTATCTGGGCATGTTGGTTAGACCACCTAAAAAATAATAATAATTAAAAAAGGTATTTGAGTTGAAGAATTTCTGTACAATCTCTTTAATCATTGAAATATTCTTAGCTCTTCTAATGATCACCATGTTCTTTGGAATATCAGCATAGATTAAGAAAGACTAAATTTAGACATCACCTTTGATTTAAAAAAATAAATAAATAAATTGATTTTTAATTAACACTGTTCTTAAAACTCCTCTTACCAAAGAGCGAATTTAAAATCAGTCTCTGAATTTTGGAGTTAATTTTGTACCTCATGAACACTGTAGAAATTCATCACTGATCTTTTGTAATTCATATAACTATATACATACACACATGCATAATACGCATTTATATAACATTAGTGAAGATTACTGTAACCAGTAATCCACTGTACCTCCTATACCAAATCTACAGGTAATCAGTTCATAGACTAAATAAATTTATAAAATTTAAGGTAAAGAAAATGAAAAGATGTGAAATGGCTTCAGAATCTATCAGAGAGGATGCACATATTTTATATGGTTAATGATCAAATGACTAATATGTATATATACATATATATATATATATTACCCTTATGGACTAAGCACAGAAACACAGGATCACAAAATGTTTTAGGTCAAAGGGACCTTATGTGATGGCTATACTCACCTGAGCATCTGAGCTCCACAACAACCACTCTCTCACTCCAGCTCCTAAAAGGGGGGGGGGGGAATGAAATGAAAAGGGCTCAAGAGTTGAGATAAGGACAGGGAGATTATTCAACAATTATAATTGGCAAAACAGACTCAGAGTAGAGGGATTATGGAAATTTATTGCCTATTACTAGCAAATTAGAGAAGTGAGAAACAAAGGAAAGAAACTAAAAACATCTTTCCCCCATGCACCGTCTTTCAACTCTTTCCCCTGAGCAGCACAGGCAAATGGAGAATGGGGGCTGTGGTCAGTCCCTAATGCTTCATCTTCACTGCTCCCTTATGGTCCTTATGCCCCTGCTTCATGTGGGGTCCCTCCCATGGGATGCTGTCCTTCCCGAATTGATCCTGTGGGGGCTTCCCACAGGCAGCAGCTCTTCAAGAACTGCTCTAATACGGCTCCATACCACGGGGTCCATCCAACAGGAGCAAACTGCTCCAGCACGGGTCCCCCATGGGCTGCAGCTCCCCCCAGACCTGCTCCGGCGTGGGTTCCTCTCCACGGGCTGCAGCTCTGGCACGGGGCCTGATCCTGTGGGGGCTCTCCATGGGCCGCAGCCTCCTCCAGGCCACATCCACCTGCTCCACCGGGGGCTCCTCCACGGGCTGCAGCGTGGAGATCTGCTCCGTGTGGGACCCATGGGCTGCAGGGGGACAGCCTGCTCCACCAGGGGCCTCTCCACAGGCCGCAGGGCAACTGCTGCTGTGTGCCTGGAGCACCTCCTGCCCTTCTTCTGCACTGACCTTGGGGTCTTCAGGGCTGGATCTCATTTCTCAATCTCCCAGCTGCTTTTGAGCAGCATTTTTTTGTTTCCCTTTCTTAAATCTGCTCCCCTAGGGGCCTGCCCAGCATTGCTCACTGGCTGGGCTCTGGCCAGCAGCTGGTCCCTTTGGAGATGGCTGAAACTGGCCCTTATCTAACACAGGGCAGTTTCTGGAATCTTCTCAAAAAGGCCACCTCTGCAGCATGCCAGAACAAAAACCTTGCCACGTACATACACTACAACTTCTAACCTGCTTGCTCAAGCAGTACCACCTAGAGTGGCTGGCTCAGGACAATGTCCAGATGGCTTTTGAAGATCTTCAAGGAAGGAGGCTACACAATGTTAAATTTCTTCCTACTACAGTTATTTCAACCTTCAATGTCATTCTTTTTATTTTATTTTTTTATTTTATTATTATTTTTTTTTCCTTCCGTATTTTATTCCAGTCCTTTTTATTGGCAAACTCTACGACTTTGTGTCAACAGCATTTTTTTTTTTTTTTTTTTTTTTTTTTAATCAGCACATTTCTACTTTCTTTTCTAAGGATGCTGTTAATAAAAATGTTAAGACTTAGCCTTGAAGCGTATAATTCAGCTTCATGCAGCAGAATCCAGATTCTTCATTGAGCTAAGAATCCTTAACTATGCAATGGGATGATCTCTGAAAAAGAGTGACTGTGTTTATACACAACAAATTTACTGAGGAACAGCATATGAAAATCTATAAACATTTTCAAGGCAATATATAAACAAATATTGGAAGTTGCACATTATTTACAGATGATGAAAAAATAAGCCATGATTTCAAGATGAGAAGCTATGTAACATTGAGTAATAAAATGTATTAAAGCAACAGGATTTTTTTAAAAAACACCAACCAGTGAAAATGTAAAGCAACTAACCATCTGCAACAAAATGATAATTCTGCAATAAAACATTAAACTCAAATAGAAAGGAGAATAAAAAAAAAAAAGAAAAAAAAGAAAAAGAAAACTCAAATCATAACAGTTTATAAAAACTTCTATTATGACTTTGATTTGCATGGAATTTCATTTGTACGTATGGTGTATCTGAATATCTGTAAAGGAAGGGATCTTGGATGTCTTTCACCATATTTACAATGGCTTTTGATCCTTTGAAGGAGTAGATACATATCCACTGGATCATCAAATTTAGATGTTGGACAGAAATGTAAAATATAGTGTTTAGACAAGCTTTTTCACTTCAGCCAGCTCTTTGGTAAGTATACTTCAAATATTAATTAATTATTAGCATAGTTGTCTTAAACCAATTGAAATAAAATTTCTGGTAGCTCTACTTGTTTAGATGTAATTTAAATCAAGCAAGATTGTGACCTTCTTTTCTTGTTTTGATACACTTAAAACATTCTTACCCTAGAAACAATCATGACATGAATTCTGTTCACTCTGAAAAATTGCCACTGACTTGGAGAATTATACAGATATGTAAAATTATATATACAAATACTTATGAGCTGTTTTCAAGAGTTGGGGATACTTCTTTTGTTGTTTCAACTGAATATAGACTTTTCAAGCACCAACGTTCAAACTTTAATTCTTTACCTTTTCCTTTTTTTTTTTTTTTTTTTTTTTTTTAACTTAGAATTAATAGTTGTACGGACATGAGTACTTGCTAGCAGTTTTGTGAAATTATTATTAAACACGTTCTCATATATACATATGCTTTTAAAGTTAAAAGTATTGTATTGATTGAAATAACAATTCATTGGAAAAGTATCTGGAAATATGAAAATAGGAATCTATGCAGATATCTTAATATTTTATGTTAGTGAAACTGCAGTGTATTTTTAAATCAAAACCTTAATTTATCTTTTGTTTGTGGAACAAGTTTTTCAGGGTTAATTACACCTTAGGAGGATTTCTATATATATGTATATATATATACATAAAATAGAATATAATATATAAATTGCACATATATATACATCTAAATTATATAATATATAACTATTATATGTAGAGAGAATACATAAATACCTGAAATTTATTGAATACATTATAAATATACATATTTAATGTATATTAAATGTATAAATTTTATATCTAAACATATAAATTATATGAATTTATATATATTATATAAATATTATATATATGATATATTATATATATGAATTATATATATATGAATTTGTATATATAAAAAAATATATATGATTAGTTATATATTAAATACATAAAGTATACAGAAATATTCTGTGAACATGAGTTATAGGAACACTTGAGAAAGAAAACTTTCCCATTGAAAATGTATATTTCAGTATTTCAATGAAAAGTATATGTGCTTGAACTATTAATTTTAAATTTTCAAGGGTAACTAGCATTTACTTGTCATTGTTCTCTCAGTTATTAAAAAAAAAAAAAAAAAGGAAACAAGCGAAAATAAAAACCCACTTCTCTTCGCACAAAGATGCATGAAATTTATCAACAGCAGAAGCATCACAGAATCACAGGACCACAGAATGGTTAAGCTTGGAAGGGACCTTTGGAAATCATCTGGTCCAACCCCTATTCTCAAGCAGAGACATCTAGATCAGTTTGCCCAGGACTATGGCCAGATGGCTATTGAAGATCTCTAAAGAGGGAGACTCCACAACCTCTGTGGGAAACCTGTGCCAGCTTCAAGTATGAAAGTGTTTCCTGATGATAAGATGAAACCTTTTGTGCCCACTGCGTCATGCCCTGCCCTTGGATACCATTGAAAGGTGCCTGGCTTGGTCTTCTTTAAATTTTCCTTATAGTATATTAATAAGATCCCACCTGAGGATTCTCTTCTCCAGACCAAACTGTTCCAGTTCTCTGAGCCTTTCTTCATAGGAGAGTTGCGCTTTTTCCTTAATCTTCTTCATGGCCCTCTACTAGACTCTTTTCATTATATGTACGTCTCTCTTGTACAGGGGAGCTCAGAACTGGACAGATACAGACTCACCAATGCTGAGTAGAGGGGAAGGATTACCTCTCTTGGCCTGTTGGCAATACTTTACCTAATGCGACCAAGAATACTAGTAGCCTTCTTATTTGTAAGGGCACATTGGTAACTTATGTCCTATTTGGTGTCTACCAGGACCCACAGGTCTTTTTCTGCAAAGCTGCTTTCCAGATGGGTGACCACTAGTTTTTACTGGTCCCTGTGGTTGTTCCTCCCTAGGTGCAGGACTTTGCAGTTCTCCCTGTTAAACTTCATGAGACTCTTAACAGCATACCTCTTCAGCCTGTCAAGTTCTCTCTGGATGGTTTCACAGCCCTCTTTCATATCCACAGTTCCCCCTCCCCCCCCCC
>NC_048893.1:155834402-155836828 GCF_011077185.1 Oxyura jamaicensis
ACCCGCGTTATGTGTCATCTCGACTTGCTGAGGGTACACGCTGCCCCATCATCTGGATTGTTAATCAAGATGTTGAACAGGACTGAACCCAGTGTTTCTCCCTAGGGTACTCTGAGAGTTACTGGCTTCCAAATAAACTTTGTGTCACTGATCAGCATCCTCTGGGCCTGTACTTAGCCAGTTTTCTATACTTTATAAGATTGACAGTAGCATTGGCAGTAGCATTTGTGTTAACAGCAGCTGCAACAACGTTTTTCTTAACTCAAAATGCTAACATTCCCCTTTAAAATGTGATATTTTCAAGGCAAATACAGGTATCAGTTCTTGGAGCTTCCTGGATTTTGTAGAATGACTGGATTTACACAAGAAGAAGTACAAAACTGGTCATTTCAGAAAGTCAATTCATCATAAATCATGGTTTTGCTTGGATTACTGGTATTCCCTGTAGAGTAATAGCAAACAAACAAAAAATTAACCATGAAGAACTTCCAAGTAAGTCATCAGCTTCATGTATGCCCATCAAGAACTGCTTATAAAAATCAGGAGCAAATGAGCTGGGAGAAACTTCCTGGTCCCTGAAAGTTACAGTCATAATCTCCTTAAGGGCAAATGAGAACAAATATTTTGCATATGAAGAAACAGGGATTATAGTTGGCCTAATTGAAATCTTCAAGATCTAACTAAATATTTTATTATAAAGTTATTATTGAACAAGTATTAATAAAATTGTGAGTTTCTTAGGCTTAAGTTAACACAGATGTCCTCCCTACTAATATTCTTACAGTGATATGCAAAGAAAACCATCCCCTTCTCTCTGGTGTTCAGTGTTCCTGCCCATGTTCCTGGGCCCAATGGCAACAGTTCACCTCAGCCTGGAATGGCAAGTGTCCAGAAAAGGCTGGCACCCTATGGTCCTCAAAAGAAGGAGCAGGATCTGTGCAGAAAGTGAGGCAATCTTGGCCCATAGACCCAGTTGGGGCTCTCAGATTTTGTTTCTACCCACTGTCCCCTGAAATAAGGATGGTATCATCACTGCTGCCCTGACGTTTCCTCAGCAGAACTCCTATGAACATCACAGGAAGTACCAAAAAGAAGCTGCTGGTTTGGGTGCATGTCAAAACCTGGAGCCTTGTGCTTTGTCAGGACTTAATGAGGAAAAAGACATTTCCCTAGCTTCACTTGAAGCAGTGCTGATCCCTATGTTAGAATAGCTTATTCTAATATGAGAAAGTAAAAAGCATTCTTATGCAGTGTAATTCATAATAACCCAATTTGTACGATATGTCATATTTTTCTAAAGTGTGTCAATGTCATACAATTAATAAAATGAGAATGATACATTCATAATGAGAAACAAAACAAAACAAACAAAACAGCAGTAACAAAAAAAAAAAAAAACAGTGACTCTTGTTTAGGAATTTAAATTGTTTTTTCCCTGTCATGGATCAAAGTAGTACTTAGGGGTGTGATAGTACTTTCACCCCAATGTTTCATTCCAGTTTAACAGGTAATACTTAAGCAGTCTGCGTGCGGCCTCTAGTGGAGAGATTTTTATACAAACCATTATTTGAATGAGTACATCATCACTCAGCAGCAATAAGATTACCTGGATTCAGCTGATCCACTTTTTTTTTTTTTTTTTTTTTTTTCCAACAAAAAAAAGTAAAAAGTGAAAGTCAAATTTCTACACATAATAAAGGTTGCTGTGCTGAAAATAAAACAGAAATAGACCTATCCATGGTGATAAGAATGTATATCATGAATGAATCAAATTCTGCTTACAAGAGTGAGTCTGGTGGAAGGTCATTGAAATCAATAGAATTAGAGGAGACAATAAGTTGTGTAGTGCAGCAAAACTGTGAATGCTGATTTTTCAAACATTAATTTTGCTTGCAAGTAAGAAAACCATTAGAAATCTCTTTAGGTTGATGGAAGTACCTTGTCCTGCATCAGCACAGCAGGGAGAGTAAGTACATTAACACAGTTTAGCATCATAAAGAAATAACATACTCACCTGTATTTCATAGAATCATAGAATCATAGAATGGTTTGTGGGCGGGGGCACCTTCCAATAGAACAGGTTGCTCAAAGCCCCATCCATTCTGGCCTTCAACACATCCAGGGATGGGGCATCTACAGCTTCTCTGGGCAAACTATTCCAGTGCCTCACCACCCCCTGAGTGAAGAGTTTATTACTTATATCTAATCTAAATATTTTAGTTTTAAAGTTAATCCTTGTTTAATCTTTGCCATATAACTTACACTTCCTGACAGAGTACCTCTCTTTGTCAGATATGATACGTCTTATTTGATTTACTAATTCTTTTTCTTTTCTTTTCTTTTTTCTTTTCTTTTCTCGTCTTTTCTTTTCTTTTCTCGTCTTTTCTTTTCTTTTCTTTTCTTTTCTTTTCTTTTCTTTTCTTTTC